>NC_045698.1:21216431-21519462 GCF_009834535.1 Camelus ferus | reverse complement strand
AGCCATGGGCCCAAGACAACAAAGGGTTATGATACCTAAATCACATGTGGGAGGACCCACATTAGGTCAAGATGCAATATTAATTTCATGATAAGAAGAAAAAGATAGATGTAAGACTGTCAGCTTGGAAGTTGGGAGTTAATGGCATTTATTTCCGGTGGCTTTGTGTTTATTTGTTGGAGGGGGCAGGGCTATGGTTCAGAGGAGCTATAGTAGTAAATTCAGATGCAGAAAAGTCTTTTTGTCAGGGTTAGTCTTACAAACATCCGTGAGTCGACTCTATCCCATGATAGGTTGTGTTTGGTGGAGTTACTGAGCACTATGTTATAGAAATATGCTCTTTGAATAATGGAGTTATTGTGTAAGAGAAGGCTTGGCATTCGTGAATGTAAACAAGTTCATAAAGGTGTTTGGTGAAAGCACTTGACCCCTAGTTATGTCATAAAGCATTTCCCCCAAAATGGCAGTGGCAACACATCGTAGGTTGTGTTATATGTTATTTGATCCTACATGCCTTTTTTTCAGCCTTCATGAAGAACACAAAACAGATGTGAGGCGCAGAAATGCAAGTCTGTGAGATAGCAACAGTAGTGCATAAAGTTTCACATAATCCCAGTGTTTAGAAAACCTGTATCAGTGCAGGGTTTAGATTAGTACATTTAACATTCCGGGTATTCTGCAGCGGTGGCAGGTCTTCAGTATGAGAGGAAACAGAAAGGAAGGAGTGGAGCCAATGCAGAGTAGGGAAGAACTCCTTTTCCTTCCAGTGGTTTGTCTGCATCGCTAACCAGCTGGGGATTTGGGGATGATGACTTCATCTCACTAAATTGCATTTTTCTAAGTGAAAGGCAGCTAGGAACCTAATTTGTGAATGCCTCTGAATGCCATCATCTTTTTATATGCTAAATATTTAAACTTCAAATGTATATTATCATTACCATCTTTAGATAAAAAAATGGAGGCTCTGTTAAAGCACAACTTCAAGTTCGAATAGTTTGGTCCTGAACCCAGGTCTACCTGAATTCAAAGTGTGCACTTTCCATAATACTTAGTAACCTTCAGCCTAGAAATCCTGCAGAAGTGTAAGGGATGAAGGAAGAAGTTTTTTACGTTGGTGACTCTTCTGTTCTTGCTTCTCCCTTCATCTGTTCTCTGTATTCCTGCCTTTCTCTGTTGACTTTAGAGTGCAATACGTGGGTCCCTTGGCCCACCTCTGTTTTCATCACATCCTCTACTACTCTCTGTCCTAATTCCCCCTCTCTTTCCCTACCTTTAAAATAGCAGAGGACTCTGACCCTCTGAGCCAGGTAGCAGGCAGTGGTCATCAAAGTGCATGCCCAGTATTAAGGGCAGAATTGTATTATAAAAGAAAATCATGTCACAGAATGAGTTCCTTTTTTCACTGACCCCATTACCCTGTGAACTGCTCTGCTTTATCCGTAGCCTTAGCTGTAAATGGACAGGCCATATTTCATAGGTTGCTTAAGCTAAAAATCTTGCTGGGCCCATCTGCTGTGTAGAACCAATTTCCATCAAGAAATCTAAAATCCTACAGCTGGAAGGGACTCAAAGATCACCTAATCATACCAGGTCATTTTAGATTTGGGAAATTGGGTCTCTGGAAGTATACGTGCTTTCCTCAAGGTTATCATAAGGATCAAATTCATACCTGCCTGGTGGATGGCATTAAACGAGGGTCTTTGGCTTGAAGCCTCAACCTCTGATTAATTATTCTACTAAAAAGGCTTTGTATGTTATAATGGGACACATGGTTAAGTCCATACGTCCTAGTAGTTGAGAGGATATAAGGTTGAAGTCACAGCTCTGCTGCCAGTATGTGTGAAAGCATTTTGCTCTATGAGCTCCGTGAAGGCAGTAGTCGTGTATCTTTTGGTGATTACAGCACACCCTGCCTTTAGCATGGTGCTGTTAAGTCAGGGGTACACTGACTTCATTTAATTGAGTGAATGAATGAATGCATGAATGCATGAATAATTTCTATCTCTTAGATTGTTGTGAGGTCTCAAAGAGAGTCTTAGCACACCGGACCCATAAGAAGCTCTAAGCAAATATTAGTTATTATTATTGCTAAAAGTAAAACTGAATGTCCCTTTGCTTTACAGCCAACATTTCTGAATCCTGAATCCTTGAAAATCAAGGATCCTTCTGATCATGTTCAGTAAGTTCTTTCATCTTAAAGGCTGTCTTTAGAGCCAAAGAATGTTCATGGGGCTCTTAGAAACAATTGACAGGTAAAAAGGACCAGAGGACAGACTGTGGATTTACTGTGGCCTAAATGTGTAAAGATGATACAAAGGAAGGTAAGAATAAATGTCTGTGGTTGTGGCGAGAAGGGCAGTATTAAAGTTTCAAATGTATGGAGCACTGTTATATTAGTACAGGGCTAAAATGTTTTTGAACAGATTCCTAAAAAATATAGTCATAATTTCTTGAAATATATTGATTCCAGCAGAAGATTGTACTATAACTTTTTTTTTTTCAGTGAAGCAGCAAATTATTACTGGTTTCTATAAGGGTCTGGATCATGCATAGTTTTAGAAAAATTGTGAGATTATGTCAGCGGCTTGTGAATTACTGTATTCCTTTTGAGCTAAACTGTTAACATGGCCATTTGTAAAGCTATATACAGATCTCTGAAATACTGTTCTTGGAAGAGAATTTCCACTTGGGACAATGCACTTTTACATCCATTGCCTATAAATGCTTGTAAAGAAAATATTTAGGGTCAAGAATAACCAAATCCTAGACAACGAGGACAGTCTGTCAGAAAGTGAGGCGTGTGGAATCCTTGTCTAAACACTAGAGATGCCCATTGCTACTTGACCCACTTTTTTTTTTCTCTCTTTGTGAAATAATTCACATTTGTTTCAGGGCTATGAGAAGAAAGTAGGCTACAAAATTTTTATTTTATTTTGAAATATCTTAAAGTAATCAAGAAATCCATTTTTAAATGTCAAAATTTCTTAGGAGTATATAACCTTATACAGGTAACAAATGGTAACTATGCATATGGACGACAGCCTCATTAAATTGGATTTTAAGTGGATGGGGACACAAAATATCATCTGACATACAGAATTTCTCATTCAAACAGAATTCATGAAACCTGCATCAGCCAAGGTGAAAGCCAGATGGGCCGCTGAGCCATTGATTACGATATGAAAGTTGTTTCTTTATGACACAAACATTTTCCCAAGAGCGTACTCATCTGTAACTTAGTTTATAAGGTATACAATTATATTTTAGTGATATTGTTCCTGAAAATTAATAGTCGTCTTATTTTTTATAAGTTTCACCTTTTTAATAGTACAAGTTTATTGATAATCTTGATTTTTAAGTTTAAGAAACGCATAGTTATGTTGGAGGTTGACTTCAGTGCTGTGGGAGAGATATAACTTTGGGGGCATAGTTTTAGCACTAAGTGGACCTGTCTCTGCTCAGCTCATTTAGAGAGGAAAATGTCCAGACAGTTCTTGCTATGATCAAATAGATCTGGGCAGAGGAAATTCTTTAAGCTTAGCTTGTTTTTTCCAACATGCGGAAAGTCATGTCATAAAACGTGGTAGCCAGCAGGGAAGAAACTGCTGCGTTCCTCCTTTGTACATTCTCCTTCTTTTCCAATGGTTGGTTCATTCTGTGGCAACAGAATGAGGTGTTCCCTTCCCCTGTACCACCTTCCTTGTCTTACCTTTCTATAAAACCACTGATTGCTGGAAAGACCCGCCAGGAATCCTGGCTAATAGTGGTCCCCATCAGTATTAGATGGACATGCAGCATTAAGGTGCTCAAGGACGATCCGGGGTGACCTTGATGAGACCAAAAAAGAAGGCCAAGCTCACACTCAAGAGCAGTTACCCTGAAAGGGGCAATTGATGCCCTGAACTCCTAGATTGCCCCCTTGGTTTGGCTAGCATCCTGCGAGAAGCAACTCACTACTCCTCAGAGGCTGTTTGCTGCTCTCTGCTTTGAGGAGTTCTGAGAATTACCATTCAACCAGTTAAATTAAAAATACTAACTTGGTCAATGGAAATATTTGATTTTACAGAGTTTTATTACCTATGTGAAATGCTTGACATAGTAACATTTATAATCTTTACTGAAGGACTTACATAGAAACAATGTCTTAGGGTTTATGTGTATAGTTCCCTGATGTTGTTTTTGTAGAATTAAACATTAAATATCTCATTTTCAAGAATTGAGAAGCTGGGGCAAAAGAGGAAAGATACACAATGATTTAATGGAATTTAAAAAAATCTCTCTCAGAAATTTCATTCATATTCTGAAGACCCTTAGGGTAGAATATATTTTATGGAGTCATGACAAGTGCAGTGTATAAGCCTGTCTTTACGGATAAACATCAAATTAGCACTGATCTACATTTCTCTTTAATGGGAAACCCACTGGCCAATCTTCTCTGTTTTGAGTACATCAAATCAAAGCCTTGATTAGAGTAATTGGTTTAGGAATAGGGCCACATTTTAAATCTACCTTTCCTGGCAGGTGTGGGTTTTTTAGATGGTTGGTGGCCAACATATGAGACTGGCTACACTGCTCAGTAGAATCAGTACTTACCTCCAGGACTGCCACTGCAGTGTGCTTGCTGCTTTACATGTAAGATGCCTAACATCCCTCATTTCTGCCACATCATCCAACATAATCAATTGTTACTAGCAATGTCTTTACAAAGAATTATCCAGTAGAGGCCTATTAAAAAGAAAAACGAATGGTAATATACACTTCTTCTCTGTACCTAACCTTCATGTCTTTTGATCTAGCATCTTTTAATCAATCCCGTTACCAATCTATGTGAGGCATGCATGAACAATGTATAAAGTCCCAGGTTACGGAGGGAACAGTAATGGTGATTGCATTCAGCTTATGGATGTATTCACTACTCTGTACTTTCTCTAGAAAGATCGTATATGATATGGTGGCTAAATTGCACAATTAAAATATTCATGTTTGTAAATACAGTCAAAGCCAAAAAGCAAAACCTCATCAATACGATTGTGCAGCCTGCAGTCTTCCCGCCACTAAGCACAGCATTTTCATCCTGGGACATGGTTTGAGTGATTCAGCTTACATATACACATGTGTTGAATTGTACCCAACTGACAAAATATTGATCATGTCTACTGCCTGAGTCATTCCTTCTTTTGAATATTTACTGAATGCCAGGCAGTGTATAGCAGAGTACAAGTCAGAGGAAGCCTCTTCCTCCTTGGCGTTTAAATGGGCCTAGCAGGGGCACATGGGACGACAGAAGTAGATATATACAAATAAAATTGTGGGGAGTGGCGAGTGCTAAGAATGGATAAGTCGGAGCTGTGATAGAGAATCGCACAGGGACCTGCCTTCCTTTACAGAAGGAACTGCAGGGTGTAGGGTGATAGCCGAGAAGCGGTCTCTGCCCTCTTACTCACGAGGGTGCTATTTCTCAAATAATTAGCTATTTCTGCCAAATCCTCAATTTGCAAGAGCGATGTTAATAGGTATTTTATGAAAACAAAGAAGAGTTCTGTGGTCGTGTGTATCTCCCGAGAGCTCTGTGTGGATAGCAGTGTAGCCCCTCCTGAAAATCCACAGTGCATGGCCCAGGGCCATGTAAGCTCTGGGAAATCTGACAGCAATAATAAAAATTAGACAGATCTGCTTAATCCTGTTTTTCAAAAATATTTTTGACCTTGGATTCTGATTCCAGTTTAGGAAGTGCTTTACCATACAATGAATCTGAACGATACCAAACCGATAAAGGTGCATACGTATCACGAGGTTTTGGCAGCAGAGGCGAACTGCTGTGTTTTGTGAATGACAATAATAGTTGTGGAAATTTTGGAGATCGTTACTCTTTGGTGATGTCCATCATTGTCCAATGATCCTCAGAAATGACTTCCTAGTGGAAATAATTTTGAAATAGTGTGTAATTTGAGTTATTAGGGGTTTTAATAATCTCATAAAAAACAGGAGAAATGGTTTTGTTTCTGCTTTGGCTTCTCTAGGATTATTAGATACTAGGGTTATAAAGATACTGTGTAGTAGTGCGATGTTATACATAAGTCCGGTCCATGAAATTCTTTTCTTTTGATTCTTGGCAATGTCAATTATTGAAGATCTTTATTAGTCAGTTGGTACATACATATACACTTGATATTTCAAGATAACTTGCTGAGATGTAGCAGACTTTGAAGGAATCAACAGGAGATTGAAATACCCAGAGGAGGGCAAGAAGAGGGTCCTTACCATCCCTGGTCTTAAACCCAAGTGGGTAGCTGTATAAAGAGAGCTGCTTTAGATGAATGGTGCCCTTCACTAAAGGGCATCTCCCAACTCATAAACACCTGGCAAAAGAACTGGAGGGATAAATAGCCTGACTTCGACTCCTCCTGCCCCCAGTTGCCTACCTGTGTCTCCTAATGCCTAAAAAGAGCTGAAAATAAAAGGGCAAATGCGCTGTTGATGACTTTCATATAGGTCAGCCTTTGAGGTCAGAAAAGGTTGAATGAAGAAAGTGACTTTATTAAAATGAATAAACTGATTTTGGAGAGAAAATAGACTATATTCAGCACAAGATCATTTTTATGTTTTCCATGATAGAAAGATGAGAATCATTTCATCTATTTCCACCCCTTATTAAAAAAAAAAAAAAAGGAGTGCTCCCAGCCTGTAATAAAACCAGCCCGACTGCAGTAAGTATTAACATGACTGAACATTGATTATCTTGATATTTAGGTTAATGCCCATGCCACGAAGAGTCTGCTACGACCTTGTGTTAACTATGAAAGCATTATACTACATTATGTTTTAGATTTCTAGTACTGCTATACTGTGGGATCCCTACCCTGCTGTGCTTCTTTAAAATAAAAGTAGTGGCTAGTCTGTCTCCATCTCCCTTCTACATTGAAAAGCAACCTGCAACAAGGTGTCCTGGGTAGTGAATCAGAATCTTTGCTTCCCACTTAGCTCCTTTTGCTTCTTAACTCTTGTAGGAGGACTCTGTTGGAGTTCTGCCCAGATCCCCTTGAATCCCTTTTTCTGGTTCTTCTTGTGCACCCACCCCTTGGATTCCATGTCTTTTGCTTCTCATGACCAGTGCCTGCAATTCCATAACCAGTACACTGCCATAGACTAGTTGACTAAAGCAACAGAAATTCATTTTCTCACAGTTCTGGAAGCTAGAAGTTTGAGATCAAGACTTAGCATGGTGGTTTTCTGATGAGAACTTTCTTCTTGGCTTGTAGATTTCTGCCTTCTCGCTGTGTCCTCACATGGTACCTGGTGGGGATAGGGGAAAGCGAGTGCTCTGGTCGCTTATTATAAGGGCATTTATTCCATAATGAAGGTCCCATAAGGCTTCATCTAAACCAAATTATGTCCCAAAGGCCCCATCACCGAATACCTTCCCACTGGGGGTTAGGGTTTCAATAAGAAGATGAATTTGGGGGAGGGAACACATTTCAGCACATAAACAGCATGGTGGTAGAAGTGCCTTGGAGCTCATATCCTTGGGGGCAGCCTTTAGCCAATGACCAAGTTGTACCAGAGTTTGAAGTCTCACCTCCCAACGTCTTACGCCAGGACAAAGCAATGAGGCGTGACTTACACTCCACGGGAATAACCAGCCTTATGTGAGTGGGGCTGAGGCTGGGTATGTTCAGAATGCGGGGTCCTGACTGGATGGCGTGCCTGGGTGCCTTGGCACAGTGTGTGATGGTACTGTGGGGAGGCCTGTCTTTGATTTTGTAGTTCCTGAGTTGACAAAGGCACAAGGAAGGAGATGGGCAAATAGAAGGAAAGTTGGAAGTCAGCTTTCAAATCTTACTTCCTCACAAGTATTCCCAGGCATGAGCTATAGTCAGAGATTCTCCTTGAATCAAGGCTTTGTTTATCTCTGAACAGAGATTTGTCACCCACAGAATAAGTCAATGAGTCTCGGAGTTCAAGCAAAATATTTTAGAGTGGAAGAAAAATCATTTTAGACTATTTTTTCCTTTACAAAATAATCTGTATAAATAAATTATATGCAATTAAAATCCTAGTTTATATAATAACAATAATTTGATGTGTTGGTGTGGTACCATCCTGGAGCTATGGGATTGATTGATGAATCATAGACACAATTTTTATACCACCTTATATATAAAACATGCTAAGAGTCTATTAAAATTACATTTTTATCCACGCTAGGCCCAAGGAAAGTGTGTAGTACAAGTTATAGTTAGTATCTTTGACATTTTATAATTATCAGCACAAGACAACCTGTCTTTTTTTAAAAAAATAAAGCATATTTAATACTCCCATATCTGGTATTGTGATTACATCAAAATCAATTTTTGGATATGCATTATGCATTGTTATGCAAATATGCATATCATGCAAGTTAGCTTATCTAACTTGATAAGCTAAATATGTTAGGACTTTAAGTATATGAGACTTCTGCAGGATAAAGTAAATCTTGAAGTCCAATTTCTCCATCATTTCAAAACCAACATCATCATCTATTTAGATTCTCAGGTTTATAACTTTTGAAAACTGCTGTTTCCTCCTATAGAAGATGCCCTGCCTAGCCATCATCTACCTGGCCAACATCTTTAGTAAACTTCATGGCCTCTCTACCAGGCGTCTGAGATTATTGTCACGAAGTGTCTTCTATAGCACTGAATCCCCAGCATCCAACCATGCTCGGCTCATTGCAGACACTTTGCAAATACCTGTGGATTGAATGGTGAATTGTTCTCTTAATTAAACAGTTCCTCAAGGGATCGAAATTAGCTTTTGACCAATCTATTCTTTATGGATTTTCCACTTCTAGCTCTGAAAAAAATTATGCCCTGTAGATTTGTGAAAAGCAAACAATCTTTATTTCTCTGCGGCAGGTAGAACTCCCACCTGTCAGTTTCTGCAAGTCTGGTCTCGAGACTAAAGGTTTGGAAGCTATATATATATTTTTTCCTTTAACATTAAACTGAGTAGCTTTCAAACTATTGGAACAATAGTTTCAAACAATGGCAGGAAATTTCAGTTTAGCCAATGGTAAATAAAATAGCAAGTGGATTACTACTTTGTCAATCAGTTTCTATAGCATGAAAATAATACGTACTTCTTTGCTCTTCATGGAAGTGATGTGGAGACTAAGGGGGAAACGTTGGTCGTGGATTTCATCTCCGTGAGGCAAGGCTGCCTGGACGATTTAGCTCCCACGTGGAGCTATTTTAAGCTTGAAATACTTCCACCCAGTCCCTAGCTACCTAATGCCCTTTACACGTTAAAAAGCCACCCTGGTTCTGCTGCCACTGTAAAGCACTGGTCAAAGCTTTTCATTGCAATTGCCTACTATGCAGGGACAGAGAATTCTGTATAACCCATACGAAGCACCTCTGGCTCTCCACCTTCCGCAGAGAACCATACATGTCAGTACAAAGAGCCAGAAGAGCTGACCGTCCCACTTTGATGCAGTCCAGGACGGCACTGGGGTTTTTCTTAGAGTTACTGATGCAGAGTCCACTGCCATACGACACGCCTGTGTTCAGTCAGACACTGGCTCAGTGGTTCAGTCATTTCGTTTGAAGTTTCTGCTTTCACGTTGTATAGAAGAGGGCTGGTGTAAAAGTGGAGGGAGACTGAGAATCCTTTATTGGAAGGCAGCAACAGAAACCAGAAATGGTGCAAAGGGCATGAAAATCTGGTATCAGTTATAAAGCAAAACTTAGAGACACAAGAATCTGTCAAGAACTGTGAAGTGTCAGAGATCTTACTCTATATGCAAGTTAAAAAATTAGGCTACCACAGCCTCGTAGAGGCTGGCAGAAGACAGAGACTCCTGGATTAGAGACACAGGTCTTAACCACTCACAGAACAGCACAGCCAGTGGCCTGAGCTTCCTCTTTGCAGTGGCTCCCTTGTGCATCCCTCAGTCCCACAGAGGTGAGACTTGGGATGCTCTGAACACAGTAGGTGTACCACAGCTGACAAAGCCTTCATGTTACGAAGTGGGACAAGCAAACCTGCCCAACTTTTGCCCTAGGGAGGGAGGGAGTATCTTTGTTATTTTGTTCAGGTCATCTGCCCTATGCCCCAGATGAGGGTCTTGTGTCAGTCTTCCAAGACTGTTCGCTACGCAGACACCCTTGACAAGGTAGTCCAGAACAAAAGCCAGCGATGCCTCTGCTCAGAAGACATGCAGAAATGTGAAGGACTGTGGAGACTTGCCTCCCAAAAGTCTCAGAAGGTCCTGAGCTGGCTCCCCAATGTGCTCAGTTGCCAACTATTCCACGCTTCCTCAGGAAGACCTCTCCACTGGCTATGCTTTTATAAATATCTGTGCTCTAGTAAAGTACCTTGCAAGACATAATTTTTTAAATAAATGACTTTAAACAGTTAACCAAAGGTCTCATTTTCTGAAGCCTGTGTAAGTCACTATTTTCCCCTCAGGAATTCAGTTCTGCTCAACCATCAATCACGCAATGGGAGACTTTGCAAAGGTGGCATATCAGATTAAATTCATTAACCAATTTAATCCATTTATGTATACACTAGGAATTGCAGGGGGATATTTTATTGTATTTCCAGCCAAGAGAAGCAATTTAATAATAAATTACTTCTGTCATCTCATGCAGATTTCTGTATTTACCTTTTTTGAGTCACTTTGTTAGATGATCAATTCCCAATCTTCTTGTTTATCGAAATCCCTTGGAGATCTTTAATAATATTCAGGTTCCCAGGTCACTCCCTCAGAGATCCTTACTCCGGAGGTCTAGCATGTATTCCTGGAATACTTAATTTAGAAAACTTCCTGGGTGATTTTGAGGGGCAGCTTGGGGTGAGCAACTGCATATTTTAACTATAATTTCACAGTTATAAAGATTTTTTTTTCTATTTATAACTTAAAAGGATAACATTTAAAATCTAAAATATAAGGAGCTGAGGAATATTCTAATCACATCTGTGCAGTTTTAACTGGGAAAACAATACACCTTCTGAAAAAAGTATGGGAATAAATTATTTTACACTTTGAGCAGCTTTGATGCTTTGAGGAAAATCTTCTAGTCCAAGAATTGTTAGAACAAATCAAAAAGTGTAAAAGAGCTGGTGATTTTATAAGGCTGGATTACCCACTGTTTCATCAGAATGGGGCTGTGGGAGTGGAGAGGGCAGTGGTACAAGCTGGTGACAGAGGGAGCTGCATCATTACAGCAGCGCTCTGGCCAGGGTGGCCGAGGTCATGCTGACGGTGCTGATGGGAGGGACTAATCATGCAACAGGAAAATGGGAAAGACTGAACAGAAATTTAGTATTTTGTGAAAGTTTTGAAGAAGAGTGAATGCTTCAGAGGATTAAATAGAGGACATTTCTAGATTCTAATTCTCAATTAATTTAATCAGTTTTAGCTGCCAAGTATCCAGGTACTGTGTTACTATTATTATTTCGCTTATTTTCACTCTGTCTCTGGATGTTTGGTTGCAATGTGGGGGGAAATGTCCCCAGTTTAGCCTGCAACAAGTTATGTTCCCAGTGTCAATCTCTCCTGGTCTTTGTTTCCTAATCTAAAACATGAGTTGTGTTTAATTGGGTCAGTGGTTTAGAAATACCACTCCATAACCTGATACCTGTCCCTAGTAAAACTTTCAGTGATCTAAAACAAAACCAAAAAATAGAAAATAATAAAAATTTTAAAAATAAATAAAGGAGCAATAAAGAGAAAATTTAAATTATGATTTTTTTATTCTGAGATTAAATTTATCTGCCTTTCTGGTAGTAACATTTTCCTTGTTTTATATGGTAATGGAAGAGAAGAATTTTATTTATAGATCTTGAAGTCTTTACTTTTTAACTTAAGTTAAATTAAGGCAAAATTAAGAACAACCCTAAGTTGGTTCTAACATGCCGTGTGTGTGTGTGTGTGTGTGTGTGTGTGTTTATTTCCAGATTTACTAAAATTCAAAAGTCTGGGAACTCTGTGGAAAACAGTTTGGCAGTTTCTTAGAAGGTTAAACAGTAGAACTATCATACAACCTAGCAATTCCACTCCTAGATACATACATATATATCCATACAAAGGAACTGAAAGCAGGGACCCAAACAGTTATTTGTACACCCATTTCATAGCACTGTTATTCACAATAGCAAAAAGATGAAAATTAATCCAATATCCATCAACAAATGAATGGATAAACAAAATGTGGTGTACAGATACAATGGAATATTATTCAGCCATAAAAAGGAATTAATTTTTGATATCTACTACAATATGGAAGGAACTGCTTAGTGAAGTAAGTCTGACTCAGGGGTAAATATTGTATGATTCCACTTATTTGAAGTACCTAGAGTAGTCAAATTCATAAAGACGAAAAGTAAGAATAGAAGTTACCTTGGGCTGGGGGAAGGGAGAAGGAGCAGTTATTATTTAATGGATACAGAGCTTTTGTTGGGGATCATGAAAAGTTGTAAGTATAAATTGTAGTGAAAGTTGCACAGTATTGTGCATGTGTTTAACACCACTGAATTGTACTCTTAAGAATGGTTAAAATGACAAATACAATCTTGCATATATTTTATCACAATTAAAAAAAGCTGAAAGCTACTGAACCATGTGGCTTCTCATTTTTTTTGTCCTTCTAGTATTGTCCCTGCTTAATAACAGGCCAAAGATTTTTGCCTATATCAGATTATATTTAAAGGTCAAGGACAACTACTTCTCAATGATGATAAAGTCTATGATTAATATTATATTTACAAGTATAATCCCAGCTCCCTGAAAAAAATAGTAAAGAAGAAATAGTAAAAGTGCTTTCTGTAAATTGTGGAATTTGGTAGCTTTCTGTATTTTCTAAGTTTTAAATAAACGTACAGTTTTAAAATAAGATTTAAATAAATCTTTTAAAACAAGCTATTAACATGAACTTTATAAACAAGAATTTTAAAATGGTTAATTGGTAGGCAGACTTCTAAGATGCCTTCCTATCTATAATCCCTTCCCCTTGAGAATGGGTTGGACCTAGTGACTTGCTTCTAACCAACAGAATATGGCAAAATGTCTGTGGTTAGATTATTAAGACCCCGACTCCCAATTTTCCAGCAGATTCTCTATTGACTTGTTAGTATCCAGGCTTTACTGAAGCAAGCTGTCATGTTGGAAAGTGTGATGGTTAATTTTATATGTTAACTTGGCTAGGATATGATGCTCAGCTGTTTGGTCAAACACTAGTCTAGATGCTGTGAAGGTATTTTTTAGATGTGATGAACATCTGAAATTAGTAGACTTTGAGTAAAGCAGATTACCCTCTATAATGTGAGTGGGCTGTGTCCAATCAGTTGAAGGCCTTAAGAGAAAACACTGAGGTCCCCAGAGGAAAAAGGAAGTCTACCAGCCGACAGTCTTCAGACTAGAGCTGAAAAAATGAAACAAACCCTTCTTTGGGTCTTTTGCTTGCTAGCCTGCCCTGCAGATTTTGGACTTCTCAGTACTCACATTGACATGAACCAATTCCTTAAAATTAAACTCTCTCTCTCTCTCTCTCTCTCTCTCTCTCTCTCTCTCTCTCTCTCTCTCTATATATATATATATATATATATATATATATATATATAATATATTTATATAAATGCTAAATAATATAAATATATATAAATATATTTATGTAAATGCTATGTGTTCTGTTTCTTTGGGGAACCATGACTAATACAGAGAGGACCACATGCTAAGGGACTGAGGACAGCCGAAGTCCAACAATCACTGAGTAACTGAATCTCTCAATTCAGCAGCCTGAGAGGTGCTGAATCTTCCCCCAAACCACTGAGTAAGCTTGGAAGCAGATCTTGCCCAGCGGAATCTTGGCTGCAGCCTTCTGAGAGACCCTTAAACTGAGGACCTGCTGACTGGTGCCTGGATTTTCCATGCACAGAAACTAAGAAAGTAAATGTGTGCTATTTTAAGCTGCTAAGTTTTTAGATAATTTGTTATGCAATAATTAATAACCAGTATAGTTTTTAAAAACATTTGTTAGTAAAATGAGAACATCTGGAAAAGAGCTTGACTTTTTTGTATGTGTTGTCTTGTATTTTGCAAAAAAAAAACTTCGCTTATAATTCATGTTCACCTGACACTAGTCACCTACCTCCTTTCCTTCTAATTTGTTGCTTCTAATCTGCTGTAAAATGAGACATCTGTAGCTAGACTTTTTAGCATTAAAGTTAAATAAGCTGTGGTCTAAAGAACTTCTTGGGAAGAGGGCGGGCACATGGTTTGGTACATGGACATTTTAACATTTATTTTGGCACCCAGGTGCCATTTTATTTCCTGAAAGTTTCTTTTCTGTATTCCTGGAAAAGAAATATCTGAGGTGATCGTTAACTCGAAGGTTTTATTTTCTTTTCCTTTTTTACTTGACAGAGATACAGAGAGACAGGGAGACAGAAAGACAGAGAGAAATAAAAAGTGGTCTCCTACATAAGCTACAAAAAAGGCTCACACTTTGGATATGAGACCACACTAACCCTGAAGTAATATTTTGAATGAGAAGAGTTTGGGCATCTTTAAATAGTCACAGTATTTTTTTCCCCTTAAGTTTCAACATTTTACATTCACAAATTTCTTATCTTTGAGGTCACATCTTTTCCTAATATTTGAAGAACCAGTGATTCAAAATGCGGGCAGAAATGTCAAATCATGTTTTGAGCAGAGAGCAGGCAGCGGCAGGTCTTGGGATTTATTTCTGCCTGCACAAGTGACTTGCAATGCAGTGGGGCGTGCTGCCACTAAATCTCTCTGAAGATTGCCAGTCGACAACGTGGGCAGAGCCACAGAGTTTTGTAGAGGTATTTTATGTTTGTAAATACTCCAAGACCCTTGACCTAAAGATGCTATCGAGGTACAAAGTATTATTTTCAAGTGACTGAACATCTTGCACCCCTGAACTCTGCAGAATAAAGTGCTTTACTTAACAATTCTTGTGTTTGGCTTTACTGATGGCTAGACACGAAAGAAATAAAGAAGATCCAAATAATGTTGTTGTATTCTCTTGTTTTAAGAACATCATGCTGCATAGCAAATCTCACACTGGTTTTGAGGGTATTCCTTTTTGTATAATTCAGTATTTCTTCACTTTCCATGCATCTGTTTAGTTTTATGGATCTCGAGATCTAGCTGCCATTTAAAGGAAAAGAAAGGTCAATGCCCTAGAGATACCCTCAGAATAACTCATGAGCCACATAAGGCTACCAGGAGGTTCCCGTATGTATCATGCACATGTGGCAATTTCTTTCCCTTACGTTTGGAACATGCTGAAGAGAAAGGTGATGCTGAGGGCAGCATCTTCCGTGGTACAGCAATCTCCTGCCTCTCCTGTTCCCCTTCAAAAGAACTCTTCCAAAGATATCCGTGTCTTCTCAACTTTGCAAAATGTGAGAATGTGGCCGAGTGGCTTTCTCACATGCAGGGTGGAAGGAAAGGCAACGTGTGTTGAAACTGTTACCTAGTCTAAACTCGTCCTGCTTGCTGCATGACAGGCCAATAAATTGGGAGACAAAGTATTGGAGCAAAGAATATCAACTTTATTCGCAAAGCCAGCAGACCAAGAAGATGGCAGACTAATGTTTTGGTCTTCCCAAACATCTTCCCCAAGTCTGAATTCAGGCTCCTTTTATACCTCAAAGAGGAGAGGGTGTGGTTGGTTGTTGCAAACTTCTTGGCGTAGGTATTCTTTGTTCTTGGAATCCTTTATTCTTGCAGCTGTCCATAGTGGGTCAGGTCACGGTGCCCCTGTAAAACCTCTAACAAAACAAATGTTATTTTCTATTCTGCAACTTGTTATCTTTACATAAGTGCAAAAGTGTTAATATCCTTAAAGGTTAGAGCCTTGAGAATAGGCTCTTCTGCATATTCCAGGCTAAAGGAAACATTCTTTTACAAAAGGTGCAGACCAGCAAGGCTAAGCCTAGAAAACAGGCTTCAGGGTTAAAGCCAACGGAACTGATCTAATATGGAGTCAGATTTGTTCTTTTCTGTTACAAAACTGTCACTGATGTAAGTTTCTTTTTGCTTTAGAGTGTCTTACACATGGTGGGGATGGGGGAGAGTTATCAGAACACACACTTCAGTAGGCATTGAATTGCCTGCATAATTACCTTACTCCACTGTCTCATTCGTTGAGAAAAACCTCCCTTGTTGGCTTTTTAAGATACACTGCGAGTGTACCTCACCATTTTTTTCAACTTGTTTCAGGTACTACAGTTAGTTATTTGCTTTACCTCACAGCCATTTGGTTAGCCTTATAAATGTCAGCCTGAGTGAATGGCTTCCCTTAACGTGGTGTCTGGAGGTCTAACTAATGGTACCATTATAAAGTGAGGAAAGGAAACAGCTATAAGAATCACAGTCCTTCGTGGAAATTGTCTTGTTCCTTCTGATTTGTGAAGTCTGCCAACTGTAAAGAGTTCCTTGATCGAGGCTAACAGCCCTTGAACGTAGGGATGGAGTTGAGTTTTAATGCAATTGAGTTGAAAACTGTACAGTATTTTGTAGACCCACATCGATTGGCAGTCCGGCAAATGAGGACTGGCAAAAAAACTCACACCAATAAAACGTCTCTTAGGCTCATCTACCTCAAATGCTTTTTCTATCAGCATTGGCATATTTGTCCCAGCTCCCTGAACTCAAGTCCTTGTGAGGAAGTATAACTGCCTTTCTCAGAGTCACCTCTGAATCACATCAGTCATGACTTTCTTATATCATGTGCAGCAAGGTTTCTCTCTGCTAGTCTCCTGGAGGTTCCCTACTTTTTTGGCTTCTCTTATTACTTCCTACCAGTTTTTTTTTTTTTCCTGCAACTTTGCCAGTTTCTTCTCTGTCTCCTTACTGATTTCCTCTTCTTCCTTTCATCTCTTAACTACTAGTCTTGTCTTCTTCCCATCGCTCTTGTCAGGTTACAGTCTTCTCCTCAGAAATCTCATCCTCACTTACCATTTTATAATTGCTTAAATGCTTATGATTCCCGACCATATATCTTGTCTTGACCACTCTGCTGATGTTCAGATTTATACGGTCTGCTCTGTCTGTCCATTTGAGTTTCACAGGCACTTCAGGTGAATTGTGTTCAGAAACTAAGTCCACTCTCCTCTCTCTTTGAATCATCCTCTTGAATTCTTAGTGACAGTTACTGACACACCACCCCCTGAGCCAGCTGATAGAGACAGAAAATCAGCAATCATCCTAGGTATTTCCTTCTTCACTTTTCCTAGCCCATCAACCCCATACTCCTTTCCATTTCATCTCTCAAATGTTTCTAGAGTCTTTCCTTATTTTTTCATCACTGCTGTTGCTGCGCAGGTCAATGGTTTTTTTTTTTTTTCTCATCAGGGTTATTCTAACAGGATCCTAACTAGGTTCCTTCTTTCCGGTTTCACCTTGTCCTAGTTTATGCCCTAGAAGGATACTTCTAAAATACAAAGCTGACCATAATGCTTTTACAATTAGAATGGTATTTTTTCATTTATAAAATTGATACCAAGCCCCATAATATGACCCAAAAGACTGCCTTTGTTTTCTTATTATATTTTGGTCTTCCTTCTCCACGGTGACTCTCCCTTCATCCATTAGTAACTCTCTCTCAACTGCTAAGACTAAGTTAAGCATAGGCTATTCTGGAGACCTTCCTTTTCCTCCTCAGACTGAGCTGAGGGCCTCTTCTCTTACCTCCATAGCAACGTATGCGCAGCATTCTCACAGCACTTGTGAAGTTGCAGGAGAAATATGTTCATCATTCTACCAGGTCTTCCACGGCACTATTCCTGCCATCCTTCTCCTCCCAGAGCCCAGTACAGTGCCTGGACCACACCTGGTGCTCAACAAATTTGAACTGAGCCAGAATAGTCCAGGTTCTTATGATTTCAAACAAATGCCGCAATATCTTCATAACTGATCTCCCTGCCTCCGAGGCATTCTCACTACAATCTGTCTTGCACACAACTGATAGGTGAATAGAAATAAAGCACTGTTTTTATGATTTTCCTTCCAGCTCAGGATCTACAAAAGCCTCCTAATGCTTTATGAAGATTTATGATCAAATGTATCTGTCTTTCCTTGTGTGCCTGGTCCTACCTTATCTATTCAAATACATCAACGTCTGCTCCTCAACTCAGATCTCTTCTCAACTCACTCTGCTTTCCTTTGCCATCATCACTTGTAGGTCAATAATCATAAACTTACAAAAGATTTTCACAGTGTGTGCTTATTCCCTTATCTACTAATTTTTCCTCTCTTCCTACCTGAATATTTTGCCTTCCTTGTGTCCTAATTGAAATTCCTGTTTTCTTGAAGGTTCAAGTCACCATTGTCACCTCTATGATATCTACGACAAGAAAATATGTAGTTGGAATTTAAATGTTAGAAGTGGCCACTTGGTCTTTTGTGTCTCCAAGATCCTTCCAAGATCCTTCCATGTTCTTATTTAGGAGGTCTAAATAGCTTACTGTTTGTGCTTGTTACCATAGATCTCTGAAGAATAGCTTCTTTACTAGAGAGCAACCTTTATCACATGCTTTGCTGTACACCTGAAACTCTGTGTGCCCTTGAAGCATTTAAAAAAGTAATGTGCTAGCCATAAAAAAAAATTTGTCTGTGTGCTCATTGTCCTGCTGGTGATTCTGCTCTCTTTTGTTGGAACATTTAAAAATAGAACTGTTTAAAATCAAACAGGAATGAACCTTTGGTCACTGATGGTGAAGTTCATGTGTCTGATGTTATTCTTCCAAATACAACTCATAGTGAAAGTACCACGACATCTACTTCACATCCCACCTAACACATTTCAGCTTGGACCACTGATGCTTCTCTCCCAGGGGACCAAAATCATGGGAACAGGAGTGCCTACATGAACCTGTATTCTAGTAACAGAGGTTTTACTCTACCTATATTTTTCTAATAAAGACACATAGCCTTGCTTTTTACCATACTATTT
Source organism: Camelus ferus (assembly GCF_009834535.1). Classification (NCBI taxonomy): domain Eukaryota; kingdom Metazoa; phylum Chordata; class Mammalia; order Artiodactyla; family Camelidae; genus Camelus; species Camelus ferus. The sequence goes on along the minus strand of NC_045698.1, from coordinate 21,500,491 downwards.
CTCCCACTCTAAATATCTTTCCCAAGTTTTTCTATTTTTTAAAGCATATCTTATCTTTCCAAGTAGCTTCAGAGTTTCTCAGAGTTTCTTTCTTCAAAGTTTCCCAAGTAGCTGTCTTCAGAATTAAAACTATTCTGTCTCCATATATTTTCATCCATGGTCCTTGGAACAGAAGATATTCTCTTCATGGATGACATCTACTAAGATTTTCTTCTCCTTCTGTGAAATAAATTTATTTTCTCCTCATATTTAAATTCATTCCTGGAAGATAGCTGATACATCCTGAAGTATCTTTTCTTGTAGTAATTTTAGAAAGTCCTTCAAATATTTAGAAAAATTATTTTTTTCTGCATTATGACATTGATCATGACTCAGCTCACAGAAAATAGATTTTGCTCTACAACTAGTAAGACTGCTGTTCCATGTACAAACAGAAACCTGTACATAATACATTGTATTGATATGCCAGTGGCCTAATAAACTAGACTTGAAATAAAGGATATGTTGAGCTGTTTTTGTTTTTTAATCCAATTCAGTAAGGTGATAGAAACATAGTATTTGGAAAAAAGGATGTTAGTTTACAGATTTACTTTCCTTTGGCTGCCTGCTGTGGATTTCTTTTTATTTTCATAGACATCGGCAATATTATGTGAAACCATGAGTGCCTATATCATGGAGACTAGGTCTTTGCCCTCCACCCTCGCCAAAAAAATTGGGAAAAACAATGATAGTAATACAAAGATAAAGTGCCACATTCTGTGTAATGCGAGCTACTGTATAGCCAACAACCACTTTTTCAGATGTTATAATTGTATAGGATTTATGTTTCAGGTTAAAGCTTCACAAGCAAGCAAATCCTAGATATTTTTTAAATGTAAATTCAGTGGTAGTAATAAAACCCTCCAGGGAGTCCAGCATTATTTACAGAGTCAATTGGGCTATGACGGTGATCCTTCCTTTTATCTCTTATATAGCTCAAACTCCATTTTCCAGCTTTTTCTCAGAGCTCTACAACCTATAACTTAAACAGCATATATCAGGCAGCACTAAAGTCTGCCCTTCCCATCAGGGGACTTGTGCAATTGACTTGCTGTCCTGGTGGGAAGATGAGCAAATAGGTATGGGGCAAAAGGTCCATCTGCATTCATGGTGTGCTAATGTCTTTGTAGATGAAAAAATTATAATAACCCTCCTGGATATACCACACTGTATGCATATCTTTTTTTAAAAAAAAGCACACATGTGTAAATTCTTTGAAGATACTTTAAATGAAATTGAACAGATTATTTCATCATAATACTAATTACTGATGGCCTTCTGCCTCCAATTTGAGAGGTACTTCCATGGGAAAGAATGTTGTCCTGAACTCTCCATTCAGACAGGACCCTTGTCAGACAGAGGCATCTAGCTTCCTCCATCTCTTTCATTTATTAATCTCATATCCAATGTGTGATGGTTTAAGCTATTCACTATTATTTAATTTGTAATGAGCACAGCCCATCTGAATTTCAAAGTACTAGATCCCAGTGTTTGTTTCACGTTCCATGTCCTGCTGTATTGAGGGGATGTTTCTGGTGAAATCAATTAATTAACAGTCAATCACAAGAACCCTATCTTGTGCCAACATGCACTATATAAACATGATTAATAAAAGAATACCCTGGAGTAAAAGAGGTCAGTTGCTGCATTGTGACATTAAAAATGGGATTGTGGCATGTCAACAACTTTAATTGAATTAAGTGTTCCATGAAAAGAATTGAAAAAGTCAAAATGAGAAACAGCATTCTTCATTATTTCCAAAATTGTTGATGCAAGATTTTTTTCTTTAGCAAGGGGCTTTTGCATCCCTAAAAGAAATACCGAAGTGTCAGTTGACCTCTCTGAGAAAGAATGCTGAAACACCTCCATCAATACTAAGAAAGGCTAAAATTTGATGTGATATTTATTAAATCCTCAGTTATTTTTGATCTTTTTAATTTTATAATAATAATAAATTCGATAAGAGAATTTCAGAAGATATAATTATGTACAAATTCTAAAGAGGAATTTTTGTAAGTATGGGTTACTTTGCCTTTTCTTAATCTGTCCCAAACATTCTTTTTTAGATTACTAAAAAACTTTTTATTGCTTAAAAAAACTATGAATAATTGATATACAATAAAGCTTATAGCGCTTAAGTGTTGCAATTTGATGAGTTTTGACATTTGCATACACGCTTGTTTAAAAGATAATGTTTTACTAGCCCAGGATATTTCATCATGATCCTTTCTATTAAGTCACTCACTGCCACCATATGCTACCACTTACTCTATCACCATGGGTGAGTTTCAGCTGATCTAGAACTGTATACAAATGGAATCATACAATATGCACTCACACAATGTTCTTGAGGTTTATCGATGTAGCAGTAGAAATATGGTCTTTATCAATAGTCTGTTCCTTTTTATTGCTGATTATTATTTTTAAAATTTATTTATATATTATTTTATTATTATTATTTTATTGCTGATTATTATTATTGTGTGGATATAACATAATTTGTTTTTTTTTTTTTGTTTTCCTGTTGACGGACATTTGGGTTGTTTCCAGTTGTCTTACACTTTCAAAAATTGCTCTATTAAATTTCACTTCATAGAAATGCATAACCTCTTCACCTCACTGTTCTCCCACTTGGGCAGCTAAAGCTGTTTCCTCATTTTTCTGAAGAAGTTGAGTAATTTTAAATGAATGATGGAAAAAACATGTTTATAATTGGTGAAGAATTTAGCTACGGCTGCTAATGACTTAGAACAGTTGTACTTTTCTAAAAAAAAATAATACCCTAAAATCATTAGAATTCTTATTTAGATCATAAATACATGCAAATTTAAAAATTGTAAAAATAATGTATAAGATGTTATAGCTTATACAAATGATAGGTATCTGGATAATATTTTTAAAATATTCCACGAAATAAAATATCTCTATTCTACTTAATTGTATTAAAAATTTTCCATTTATTGATATTCTTTCATTTCTCTTTGCTCTAGAAGTTTAAGTAAATCAGGATATGCAAAGATACAGATTTGTGTGCATATATTTTTAGCTATCAAGAAAATGCTTGTTCTAAAATGCCATAATTATGTATAGAGCAATACCTCTGTCCAAACACTGTAATTATTTAGAATAGAGTGGGCATACTGTTAACACAATTTACCTCATTGTTCAAAATAGCTGTAGAAATGGTCCTACTTCAGATGATTGACCACTGCTTTGAAAATCTCAAGGGATGGACCAAATATCAAATTAAAGGCATGTCATAACACATTTTTTAGCTTGTCATTTTGCTGCATCTGATTTTATATTATGATTGTGATATGGAATTAAATTTCCCCTAATGGATGATTTCCTTTATTTCTCCCTCCAAACTGTTAGCTCCTTGTGAACAGGGTTTATTTTTTGTTCACCTCTGTGTCTTTGAATCCTAATGTCCACCCCAATGCCCAGAACACAGTAGGAAATACACATTGGTAGGCTGATGTATACCATGACTAGACTTGACTGATACATGCACTGTTTTGTGCTACATCAGATACCACACCAGTCAAAATGATCAAAAGAACAAACTTTTTTTCATTTTTGTAATTTATCTTAAATAATTTTCCTTATTTAATTCTTAACTACCTAGAAGCCAGATTGGTGCTATTTGATATTTGCCTAATGCTTTCCACTTTCTAGTGTGAACAATCAACTACATCTACTACTAGGAAAAATGGTTTCTAGAGCCTGGAGGCTGTGGTAAAATCCACACCAGGGGCACTGATGATTGTTCTCAGCTGAAAGGATTGTCTATGCCTCTTATCTCTACTCCCACTCAGTCTCCGACTCTCTATTCTGTTTCTGACCATAACATTCCACGTGTTGTCAAATCTAATAGACACTTTACTCATCTTCCTAAAACTGGCATAACGTTGACACACTCACTGGTCACTTCCTTCTCCCTTAAACACTATCCTTTCCTGGCACTCTCATGGTTTTCTGCCTGCCTGTAGGACATGTTCTCAGTCTTCTTCTTGGTCCCTCCTTCTTAGTCCACATCAGAATCTTCTTGCAGCCCACCCAGGCCTTTTCTTCATTCCTTCCTCTTGCCTTGGAAGACTGCAGCAACCTCTACTGCGTTACATCCTCACATAGATTGATGACGTCTTATGTCTCCTGAGCTCTGGACTTGCATATGCAACTACTTACTTGGCATCTGTTTTCAGATGTCTCACTGCCATTGCAAATTAAACAAAGATTGCAAAAGAGAAGTCTTGATTCGTGTTAGCAAAGTGTCCTTTACAGTCTACTCCAGTAAGTGGAAGCTATCTACTCTCTTGCTCAAACTAGAATCCTCCTGCGGGGCATGATAGACCCTTATTTCATCTCAGCCTTTCAATTCATCAGCAAATTCTGTCAATTCTACTTTCAAAATATACCTTGAGATCATCTGTTTATTTCCATTTTTCATCTGTTTCCACCTTGTTGGGGCTACCGTCATGTCTCCTGGACTATAGCATTTGCCCCTGATTGACCTCTGTTCCTTCTCTTTCACTTTTAAATCTATTCTCCACACAGCAGCGTTAAGAATAAGATTCGTTTTTTTTTTTAATTGAATGAGATTCTTTAAGTCCTATAGTGCTTTACAATTTTCAAAAGTTTCACACATATGACTTCATATAAAGAATAAGATTCTTTTAGGACAAATTATAAGGCTGGAGACCATAAAACTCCTAGAAAGGAACATAGGTGGTACACTCTTTGACATAAATCATAGCAATATTTCTTTGGATCCATCTCTTAGGGCAACAGAAACAAAAACAAAAATAAACAAATGAGACAATTAAATGTAAAGGCTTTTGTACAACAAAGGAAACCATCAACAAGAGGAAAAGACAATCTACTGAATGGGAGAAAATATTTGCAAGTGATATGACTGATAAGAGGTTAATATCCAAAACATATAAACAGTTCATACAGTGCAATATCAAAAAGATAAACAACCCAATCAAAAAATGGGCACAAGACCTGAATAAACATTTTTCCAAAGAAGACATAGAGATGGCCAACAGGCACATGAAAAGATGCTGAATGTCGCTAATAGTCAGAGAAATGCAAATCAAAACCATGTCAGAATGGCTATCATCAAAAATACCACAAATAACAAATGTTGGTGAGGATGTGGAGAAAAGGGAACACTTGTGCTCTGTTGGTAGGAATGTAAATTGGTACAGCCACTATTGAAAACAGTATGGAGGTTTCTCAAAAAACTAAAAATAAAACTGCCATGTGATCCAGCAATTCCACTCTGGGGTATGTATCTGAAGAAAAAGGAAACACTAATTTGAAAAGATATATGCATCCTAATTTTCATAGCAACATTATTTACAATAGCCAAGATATGGAAGCAACCTAAGTATCTATCAACAGACAAATTGATAAAAAGATATACGTGTGTGTGTGTATATTTGCACATACATTGGAATATTACTCAGCCATGAAAAAGAATCACTTAAGCTCTCTGTGCCTAAATTCATTTTCTTCACCTATACAGAAAATGATAAAAATAAAAGTTTCAATGTCACAGAGTTTCTTTGAGGACTAAATGTAAAATGTTTCTCAGAGTGCAAATCTTGAGTGCTCACTAAGAGTTGGCTCTTAGCACTCTCAGTTACTGTAGCATTGCCCAGCACTCACTCCACCCGCTTCTTTTCCTTCAGCTCTCACTTTTAAACATCATCTACTTGAAGGAGGCCTTTCTTGAACAACTTGGGTACATCTAGCCCTCCTTGTAATTTTTTATATTGCATTTCTTCATTCATGTCCATTATAGGACTTAGCACAATGTGTAAATATTTCATTTACTTGGTTTCTTTCTTCTCTAACTCTCTCTGCCTCTTTCTTTCTCTCTTTTTCCCCCTTTTGGTTGCTAGAATGAAAGATCCTGGAAGACAAGAATCCTGCACTTGACTCAATGCCTGCATATGGTAAGTGCTTATAAGTATTTTTTTGAGTGAATCAGTGAATAACATTCTAGTGGCTGGGAATTCATATACACTTCCCAGACATAGTGATAGTCACTTGTATGTATTTGTCACTACTTGGTGACAGATCCAACTTCAGGGTAGATATGAGAAAGGACAGAAAATATCTCTAAGCACCCCAAATTGACAGAACCTGTGACTTGAGAACCCTCTCGATTTCCATCTAGAAATGGATATACCTTAATGCCATGTCACTAGAATGAAGAAGTCTATATAGTTCCACATAAATATATATATATAACTTTCATCCAGCTTTATAATTCTCCTGTATATAAAACTATATATTTTCATTACATAATTAGCTCTTACTTTCATTGGAGATGATTACTCCCTTTTGAATTGAATAATGTAATTAAATAGTATGTTTTAACTTGCTGATTATCCAATGAGAAAAGTTGCTTAGGAGCAGTTAAAATAAATCAAGTGATGAAAGTCCAATGGAAATTTCCCTGTGGGTTTGTGTGTGTGTGTGTGTGTTGTTTTTGTTTTTGTTTTGTTTTGAACAAATGCTCTAGTGTTAGATCTAAGTGCCCAGGACAAGAGAAGGGGTTTTCTAATTAAGTCACTTTCTGTAGTGACTGATAATTGACTGTCACTTTTTATGATTCAAATAAAAAAAAACTTATGTTTATAAGTATAACATACACAGAGTAAAGTTTACAAATGTAAAACGTACCTCTTAGTAAAGTTTCACAAAGTGAATACATCTTTGAAACTAATATCCAGATTAATAAATAGAATATTGCTAGCCCGGCAATCTTGCCTTTCTCACCTCCTCCCAGACATGCTACCCACCTCCTCCCAATAGGTAAATAAAATCCTGAATTCTGATATCATAGCTAAGAACCATACACTGTGTACTTTTCAGAGTTTGGCTTCTTTTGCTCAATATTTGCTTCATGAGATTAATCACATTGTTTAATGTAGAAGAAGTTATTTCTTTTTATTTTGGTATTTTTTATTGAAGTATAGTCAGTTAACAATGTATGTTTCTGTTTTATGGATTAGAGATTCTTCTAAAGATTTTAGATTTTATAGGTATTTATCTATTTTATTTTACTGTTGATGAAAAATTTTTATAGATTAGAGATTCTTTTAGAGATTTTTTAGATAACTTATTTTACTGTTGATGGAAATTTCTTTCAGTTTTTGGCTGCTATAAACAATGATGCTATGAGCATTCATGTTCACATCTTTTAGAACATGTGGGTACCCTTTGCTGGTTATATACCAGGAATAGAAATTGGGTCACAGAACATTTCTATATACAACTTTATAAGACATTACCAAAGACATTCTTAAAGTTATTATACCAATGCGTACTTCTGTTTGCAAAGCTGGAGTGTGAATTGGTGTGTAAGTTGGGAGTTCTTCACCAATACTCAGTGTTGTCAGTGTTTTCAATTTTATCCATTAAAGTAGGAGTCTACTGAAATCTTATTATGATTTTAATGAATATTTTCCTGAGGAATAATGAGTGCCTTTTTATATATTTATTGACCATCTGGATATCCTCTTTTGTGAAGTGCTTCTTCCTCATGTCTTTTGTTCATTTTTCCAAAGGGATTTCTTGGATTTTTTGGTTGACATTTTAGAAGTTCTTTATTTATTTTGCATACAAATCCTTTGTGAGCTAAGTGTATTATAAACATATTTGTTACTGCTTTTTGATTCAATGTTCTCTTGGTGAAAAAAAATTTTACTCTCAATGTAGTCTGATTTATCAATTTTTCCATTTTTGTTTAATGCTTTTTATGTCCTATTTGAAAAATTTTGACTGTCTCAAAGTCATGAAGATATTCTTTCATGTTATTACATAAAATTTTGTTATCTTTTAGATTTAGATATATAAATCATTTGGAATTGAATTTTGGATATGGTGTAAGATTTTCTTTTTAATTTTTATGATATTTTATTTACTTGACATCATTTATTGAAAAGACCATTCTTACTCCACTGATCTTTTCCACAAACCAAGTGTTTATATAGTTCAAATAATGTCAGAAACGTATTTTAAAGAGACAATATCTATCATTAACATTGTCAGCCACATTTAGTACCATAGTAACAGTGATATTTTAACAGTAAATGTTGAAATGTTAAACACTAATAACATGCTTTTTTAAAACCTTTTTGTATCAAAATGACAATCTGATGAAAGCTTTGAACTCTGTTCACAGGAAAATGCTCATTACACAAAAAGTTTTGAATACAATTTTAAAGTTGTTTGTGAATATCTTAAGCCTATGTGTTCTGGTTTATGAACCCCTGAGTTATAATATCCCATGAATAAATGCTGCCATTTGACTATATAACATGAAAGTTAAAAAGTAATTTTTAGAGAGAAAAGAATGGAGGCAGTGAATAAATTTCTTGAGCTTGTATTTGTATTGTGCACAAAACATTTAACTTTGTGGTATAAGTATATCGTATCTAAATTACATACATTTTTCTTTTCTCAGCAAGTTGACATTTACTTTGTACTCTGCAACTAAAGCAAAGAATGCTGAGTTTGGTGTCTAGTGTGAGAAACCAAACTTCAATCAAACAGTAACTTATCTTTTGTAATAAAATGATGTGAAAAAAGCAGAAGTTGTTCTAAAAGCATGCTTTGAATAACCAGAGATAAACTTTGAGTATTAGGGAGTGGTGTTCGTGGGCAAGAGTCAAGGAAGTAAGTCTGAATCATGAATATAAGTTACTAGTTAAAAGGGTGAGTGGATATAGAACATTCCAAAAAGAAGTAGCATCAAATAAAATATCCATAAGGTATGCAAAAGCATGGTCAGTTTGAGAAAAAAAAAAAAGCCAGCCTGTATATTGATTTTGTATCCTGCAACTTTACCAGATTTATTGATGAGTTCTTGTAGTTTTCTGGTGGCATCTTTAGAATTTTCTATGTATAGTATCATGTCTTCTGCAAACAGTGACAGTTTTACTTCTTCCTTTCCAGTTTGAATTCCTTTTATTTCTTTTTCTTCTCTGATTGCTGTGGCTAGGACTTCCAAAATTATGTTGAATAAAAGTGGCGAGGGTGGGCTTCCTTGTCTTGTTCCTGATCTTAGAGGAAATGGTTTCAGATTTTCACCACTGAGTATAATGTTAGCTGTGGATTTGTCATATATGGCCTTTATTATGTTGAAGTATGTTCCCTCTGAACCTGTTTTCTGGAGATTTTTTTGTTCTGCATCTATTGAGATGACCATATGGTTTTTATCCTCCAATTTGTTAATGTGATGTATCACATTGATTGATTTGCAGATATTGAAAAATCCTTGCATTCTTGAGATAAATCCCACTTCATTATGGTGTATGATCTTTTTAATGTATCATTAGATTTGGTTTGCTATCAACAAAGTATCAGAAAGAGAGATTTAGGAAACAATCCCATTTACCATCATATCAAATAAAATAGCTATGACTAAACCTATCTAAGAAGGCAAAAGACCTGTACTCCAAAAACTCTAAGATATTGATGAAAGAAATTGTAGATGACACAAACAGATGGAAAGATATACCATGTTCTTGAATTGGAAGAATCAATATTGTTAAAATGACCATACTAGCCAAGGCAATATACAGATTCAGTGCAATCCCTAACAAAATACCAATGACATTTTTCACAGAACTAGAACAAGTAATTTTAAAATTTATATGGAAACACAAAAGACTCCAAATAGCCAAGACAATCTTGAGAAAGAAGAATGGAGCTGGAGGAATCATACTTCCTAACTTCAAACTGTATTATAAAGCTACAGAAATCAAAACAGAGTAGTACTGGCAAAAAAACAGACACATAGATCAATGGAACAGAATAGAGAGCCCAGAAATAAACCCATGACTTATGGTCAGTTAATCTACAACAAAGGCAAAAATATACAATGGAGTGTAAACAGTCTCTTCAATAAGTGGTGCTGGGGAAACTAGACAGCTACATGTAAAATAATGAAATTAGAACATTCTCTAACACCTACAAAAATAAACATACACATACAAAAATAAACTTAAAATGGATTAAAGACCTGAGTGTAAGACCAGACACTGTAAAATTCCTAGAGGAAAACAGGCAGAACACTCTGTGACATAAATCACAGCAATGTATTTTTTTTTGGATCTGTCTCCTAAAGTAAAGGAAATAAAAGCAAAAATAAACAAATGGGACTTAATTTAACTTAAAAGCTTTTGCACAGCAAAGGAAAACATAGGCAAAATGAAAATAAAGTCTATTGAATGGGAGAAAATATTTGCAAATGATATGACCAATAAGGTATTAATATCCAACGTATATAAACAGCTCATACAACTCAACATCAAAAAAAAAAAAAGCCCAAGAAACCCAATTGAAAAATGTGCAGAAAACCTGAATAGACATTTTTCCAAAGAAGACATGCAGATGGCCAATAGGCACAAGAATGAACATTGCTAATCTTCAGAGAAATGCAAATCAAAACCACGATATCACCTCACACCTGTCAGAATGACTATTATCAAAAAGAATACAAACAACAAACACTGGCAGCGACATGGAGTAAAGGGAATCCTTGTACACTGTTGATGGGATTGTAAATTGGTGCAGCCACTGTGAAAACAGTGTGGAGGTTTCTCAAAAAAACTAAAAATAGCATTACCTTATAACCCAGCAATTTTACTCCTGGGTATATATCCAAAAAAAATGAAAATGCTACTTCTTAAAGATATATGCACCTTAGTGTTCGTAGCCATATTATTTACAGTTGTCAAGGTATGGAGGCAACCTAAGTGTCCATCAACACATGAATGGTTGAAGAAGATGTGGTGTGTATATATATATATATATATACACACAATGGAATACTACTTGACTATAAGAAATATAGAAATTTTGCCATTTGCAGCAACATGGATGGACTTGCAGGACATTATGTATTGTGAAATAAGTCAGACAGAGAAAGACAAATACTGAATGATATCACTTACATAACTTATCTGTGGAATCTAAAAAATAATATAAAAAAACTAGTGAATATAACAAAAAAGAAGCAGACTCACAGATCCAGAGAACATACTAGTGGTTACCAGTGTGGGGAGGGCAATATACAGCTGGGGAAGAGGGAGGTATAAGCTACTGGGTGTAAGACAGGCTACAAGGATGCAGTGTACCACACAGGGAATATATCTAATATTTTGTAATAACTATAAATGGAAAGTTAAAAAAAATTTAATGCTAAAAAAGGAAAAAAATGAAAGAAGATGATGTGCTCTGGAAAATGGACTTGGAAGACTGGCCCTAGTGAAGACCAAGATGCTGATGTTCGTGGTGTGTCAAAAGGGTTTGATTAAAAGTATTGCATTTTGAGTCACGAAAAGTGGTATTGCTATATTATAAACATGATGTGATTTTTTAAATATATGATTTAAACTATTAACCTATTAATCAATTTTTATAAATTAACAAAAATCGTATGTGATTTTCAGTATGTGTATGTAATTAAAATAATGCATTAATTTTTATTAAAAAAAACAGCCTGAGCTGTTGGTGAATATAAACCAAGGGAGGGGTGGCACCCAGAGAGGTTAAAGAGGTAGACAGGATTGAGGCCTTTCTTGAAGAGCACTTGGAAGCCAGAGTGCACTGGAGAGGCCAGCACAGTCAAGAGATGTTGGGTAGGATCAGGCGAAACAGTGAGAACTGGTGGGGTATGAAAGATATTGACCAGAGGAGAATTCATAGGATTTGGTGATAAAGATTCGCTTTATGGGAAGAAAAGAAGGCCAGTCTCAAGAACTATTTCTAGGTTTTGGGATTATACAACTGAATAAATGGATAGAATTCATTGAGACAGAACAACTGTAAGATGTGACAAATAGCCAAGGTTATTTTTTTCCTTTTTACATGGACAGAGTGCAGAGATCATGCAATTAGTTTTGGATTTGTTGAGTTTGAACTGATTATAAGACATCTACACAGGAGGTTGAGTTGACAATATGTAGATTGTTCTGCAGATCAGGGAAATGATCTGGCCAGAAGGCATACATTTGGAAGTCAGTGGAATTTAGATGGCATTTAAGGCTAAGGAAGGCTCTGCAGGATATGTATCAGGACAATGGTCTTAATTTCTCCTGGTCCAAGTTGGCTCTGTTTGAAATCAGCTAATTAAATATACTTTCACTTAAGAGCAAATATATAATAGCTGTCTTAGTCACTGATAATTTATCAAGATTGTTTAGTAGGACAGGAGGCCTAAGCTGAGTTGTTGAACTTTCCATTAAGAAATTAAGAAATGGCAACTTTGAGAGTGTATTTTACCCAAACAATTATGAAAAATTAAATGTCTCTTTTTTCTCCTAAAACCAGAATTTGGCACCCTTAAGTGATTATGGTAACTATGGATTATTTCTGTAGGAAGATGTGAGTGTGCGTGTATGTGTGAAGTAAACTGGTTGCTAACTATCCGAATATATGCCTATCCTACTGTGTCTTTAGCCTTTCTTCATCAAAATCTCACAATTTTATAAGTACTGTTTAGTGCAATGATACAGAAATACTTACAAGATTAGACTTTCTAGCTGTCTCCAGACTAGGGAAATGAGTTAGTAGGCAGTAGGACAAAATATTCAATTGTGGGGGAGAGGTAATTGTAGAAGAGCTTCAGAACACTGATGGCTGGGCCTCTGGAAGATGAAGTTGCCACAACAACCTGCTGCTGCTAAAAAATGAATATGAGACTTATTCTTAGTTTTGCCTAAGGTTAATCCTGCCCCTTCCAGTGCCTGGCACAACGTACTCCATGCACTGGGTAATTACTGCAAGTTTTCTTTACCTTGACACTACTGACATTTTGGCTGGAAGATCCTTTCCGATGTGCTGTCCTATGTTCTGTGCTCTCGTGTGCATTGCTGACATCCCACTGGATGCCAGTGGCACCCCATCCTAGTTACGACAGCAAAAACAGCTCCAGATATTGCCAAATGTCTGTGGGATGGAGTGGTGGGGAGTAAGCAAAACTGCCCCCAGTTGAGAATCACTGATTTATTGATCATGCAAACATTTTCTTTCTGAAAGAGATTGATTATTCTGAGTCCTTTTTGTCCTCCTGACCCATGTTGGAGAGGTGGAAGGGTCTTAGTCTCTGAGAAGCATGAGAGGAAGAGCCTCTTGGTGACCCTGTGGTCAGAGGCATAAGTCAGGCCAAGTCAGGTGCTGATGGCACATGTAGCGAGACAGGGTTCGAGGCTGTGGATTGTCTCTTAGCCAGCCAGGGTTCATCGGGGGCACACACGCATGCCTCTTTTATGCCTTCTAGGCTTTATGAAAGAAGGTTTTCACAAGATGACAGTGGAACCCTTGTGAGATATCTTAGCAGATAGGTCAGAGCTTGACTCTAGGGGTTAAAAGTTACCATTTAATTGACTCCTTTCTCTTTAGGTCAAATTACTTACAAAGAACTGTCTGAAAAATAAGGGAGTGAAACTGCCATTTCATGAGCATGAAGTTTCCTTTCAAAATATAAAAATTGAATGACCAAAGAAGACGTATTTATGGACTTTCAGCTTGAATTTACTTACATATGTGACTAGTAATATTATCTGACATATTTCTGTTCTGGCAGATCAAGTGTGCCAAATAGATCAGCAGACATCTGCTGTACAAAATTAAGGGTTAAACAGTACTCAGTTGAGGCTGCAAGTCTTCATAATGCCCCTGCTTTCTACGTGCATTCTTATTGTAAGGCTTACATCGAAGGAGACAATGTATATGCTTATAGGTTAAGGGTGATTCCTTAGAATAGCTCTGTCTGGAGGGGGAAAGCAATGTGTTCTTCACCAGCATTTCTCCTGGTGTCTTTGCCCATAGCTAATTCACATTTCTCCATGTAGTTCTAGAAAACACAGCTAAGCTGGATCCTGGCACGACATGCTGCAGGACGGCAGCCAAGTGGAAACGTGTATTGTTACGACAATAGAGGGATATAAAATCATGCTGGCTGCCAGCAGGAGTGGAAGCCTAGTGACCTAAATGAACTCAACCAGAAATCCATTAAATGATTTAATTTTTGGTCCATTCAGCTATCGATTATACTTACAGCGCTGGGGCAGCAGCAGTAGCAGTATCAGAAGCAGCCGTGAAACCCTGAGCAGAATTATTAAGAGAAATTAACTACTGTATAAAGCGAGTAGATGTCTGAGACAAAGGGGCTAGAACAGCTAGAACAGTAATTTTCCGACAAGGCTGATTTATTCCTTGTGCAATGGAAAAAATAGATTTCTACAAATTGTTTATGTCAAAACATCAGAAAAGAACAGGTGTCTCAACATCTGAATGCAGTGGGATGCTCAACATTTTTTTGCCTTTCAAGAAACACTAAAAACAAATGAACAATAGGTTCGTGGACAGCAGGCCGTGAGATCTTTCACCCTGGAGAGGCTGGGCAGGGTACAAATGCTGCATGGAATGGGAATGACAATATGTAGCTATTGTAAGGCTCACAGTCGCATTAAGAATATTAAGTGTAGAACCTGTTCACAGAGGTGAACTCAGCTGTGCCATAGTATTTGTATAGTAACAGAGAAACATGTCTCTCTTCTTCCAGTGCCTTACCATAAGCAAACTGTAACTCTAGCTTTAAAACAAAATCCATACACAAACAAACAAAATATAAGCCCTTTATTTTAGGAAATGGAAAAATAGAATAATGAAAGATTCTCACTGTAGTTTAAGATACTGAGAATAGAGAAAACATGGGTAGAATTCCAAAAAAGTCCTTTTCCAGATTTATGAAAGAAGTCTTAAAATATTCATAGAGCTTATAATTTTTACTTTTATTTCCACTAAGAATAAAACAAAGTGAGAATCCAATTGTTTGGGTCTTGTGAAGACCATATTCTTGTTAGGATTGTAGAGAGTGAAGGATAGAACAAAGGCTCATGTGACTGTGATGTTTCATTTTCAATGACTCAGAGTTTTGTCTATGTCTTTCACTAGCCATAATGGAGTGAAAGCAAAGGCAAGTTCTCTACAAGCCACTAAACTGTAACAAAGAGTTCATTTTTTTTAAAGCATGAGATTTATCAATACTTGATCCAGACATAGAAAAGCAGGTTTTTAGAATTGATTATTTACACCTTTTTCCATTATCAAATGAATATTGGTCACTAGAGATAAAGTGAAATCAGTAATTCTGAAGTTAAGCTCAAACTTCTTGGCCTCCACAACACCTGCCTTGCTTCTGGAAGCAGAAGTGACTGTGGTCTCTTGTGATACACACTGGTCCTGATCTTTCTTTTGACCTTGGTTACATTCCAACAGGGCTAATAATATTAACGTCATAATCATTCTCATTAGAGGATTCTTTTTCTTTGCAGAGAACTACAAATTTTCATATTATTTATTCCTCCCCTCCAAAGAAAGTCAGGACATTAATAGAAATAATAAAAGGAAAAAAAATTAGTTTGGGGAGTAAAGAATGAAACTGGCTATGTGTACGGATTAATAATTCTAGTGATTAAAGTTGAAGAGAAAGATTTTCTGGATTCAAGTAATAATTTTGCAACTTACAAATCCTAAGATCATGGGAAGTGTATTTCTCTTTTCTGTCTCCTTATTGACCTTGTCTGTTAAATCAGGTTACTAATTCCACAACTTTTAGGGTTATTGTGAGGATTAAATGTATCTTTTCCTGGCACATAGTAAGTGTGTAATTAGTGCTAATACTATTTGCCATTATTATCATTTATGTCATTGGGTCACAGTTCAGATATTTTGAAGGGGGCTAGATTGGAAATTTCTGGATGGAAACATAATGGAAAATTGTGATGCCTTTTCATTCTTGAACCAAAATGAAAATATAAAAGAAAACCAAGATGTGTTGAAGACATGCTATTCACCAGATATTTTGACATGTATTGTTTCAATTAATCCTCATATTAAGGCTCTGAGGAGGGTTTTGTCACCCATGTAGAGATGAAAGGACCCAGAGTGAGAACAGTTTTAAGTTATTAAAATTCACACATACTAGCAGAAGCGTTTGAACCCAAATATGCTGAACAAATCTCTTTCCACTTCATGACCCACGCACACTTTCCACTCTTCTTGGCTCCATAATACACCTGAGTCTTGGAATGTCAAGTCTGTACGGAAGTGCCCTTCCAGTCCCAGAGCTATTCCAGCAGGATAGCCTCAGGCTGCATGAATCCAAGTCTCCTCTGGGATGAAACTGATAGGTGTGACTTCAGGGGAGATGCTTCCTTTTCTACCCACTCCCCTTTAAGGTCCCAGACCCTATCTAAACTCTTGGCAAAACTCTATGGCAGCGGTGCTCTACAGTCTGCCTTGCACGTGACAGTGGTTTTGTTTGTTTGTTTATCTTTTTAATTGAAGTAGAGTTGATTTACAACGTTGGGTGAGTTTCTGATGTATGCTATTCAATATCTTATAGTAACCTCGAATGACAGTGGTTTCGATAAACTGGAGTCAACTCAGAATTCAGAGCTCAAGGACTAGTGTATCCAAAGGCTCATTGTCCATTTTAAAGCTCTTAGGCCTAAATAAATCTTATGTGGCTCTAAAGTATGTCTTGCGAAAGAGAGCAGAGTGTGACTTGGTTAGTGTGAGGCAGCTGCAGATGGTGCTGCTCTAGGTAGGACTGGGGAGTAGGTTCCAAGGGAGGGCAAGTCTGCTTGGAGGTGGCTACTTGTAATGCCATGTTGGAAAAAGGTGCTGAGGCTGCATTCAAAGACAGAGGGACTGCCGGTCGTCAATGAGCAGTGTCACCAGGGCGGTGGAAAGGGAAATCGGTACCACGCAAACCGCTGCTTTGTCATTTCTGGGCTAGGAGCAGTAACAGAATATGCAGTCAGTTTGAATGTGACTTTTATTATCCATAAATTAATTCTACAAATCCTCCTGGATGCTCAGGTGGGCCTTCTTTCCTCACTAATCTTTATGTACTCCTCCTGAAGATGTACTCCTCCTCTCTTGAAATGATAACTCTTCTTTGGTCAAGTAGCTGCATTATTCTGCCAAAAGCAACAAAAATTAGCTTCTGCGAAGAAAGGCCCACACACTGGTATATTTATTTTAATCCATTTTCGAGAGTGTTGGGGATTTCTCTTAGCATCTACGTTGTAGTACCAATATAAATATCACGTATCTAAGTAATGGCAGTAAATTAAGAGAAAAAACAAGGAACATTTTAATAGTTTTCATTGTGGATTTGAAGAATGAGCCAACATTTGTACATTCTACTGGGCAAAATCATCCTTTGAAAACAGAATTGTATAAAACTAGTTTTTGTAATCAGGATCTCTCAGATTTGTGTGTTTTATTTTGATTTGACTGTTCATGGATCATTTCCTAGGAACATATTAAATGACAGAAAGATTAATGCAATAGGGATCTTTTAAGGATTTTATTTCTGTATTGACTGATATGTTCTTAACTTTGAATGATATTGATCCATATTTAGTAGAGAAGTGGTTATATTCTTTCTCAGAATATCTCAAGTTGGTATTGGCAATTTAAAAAAATGTGCAGTTAACATTCTTAATATCAATTGCAAGTGTATTGTTTCAGGTGTTAAGTGATGGATTAAAGACAGAAATCAGTAAAAAAGCTAAGATGGCATTTCAGTTTAGGGACATATTAAGCATTTGAGAAAATACATATGCTTTTTTAATACTACTGTTTTTTCTTTAAAGTAACAATATCTTGGATTTGCTTACTTAAGTACTTAAATAATTCCAAGGAAAGTAGTCAGCTGTTTTTATTTACAAATGTTGCATCAAGTTATCTTGATGTGCATATCACACAGAGTTGTCTTTTAACACATAAAGATTTGAGATTGATTAGAAGTGAATTGCTTTTCCAAACTACATTAATTATGGTCAAGCAAAATCAGTTTACTTCTAAATGATAAAACTTTCTTTCCCATTTGGATCATCACATCTGCAGATACAGAACTGCTTTGAAATAAAGTTGGCTTCCAGTATGACAAGGCTGCGGAAGTCAGCATGTCACCCTTCTCCTGCAAATCATAAAAGGAGCAGTAAGAAGAATGGAAAACAAAGAAACAAAATTTCATTTGCAGTTAACCCAGGGGACAGAAATAATGTACATATTCCAAAATATAAGTTGAGCTGCTATGAGCATCTGAGATCTGGTGGAAACCACGCAGGAAGAAGTAAAAGGAAGAAGAGGAGGTAAAGGGAAGAAACACCAAAAAAAAGAAAAAAGAGTGAGAGGGCCAGGGAACACAGGTTTCAGAAAATGGAAGCAAATACACACTTTTGTTTTAACAATGTTCCTGAACTTAGGGTGAGCAGGTCTAGAGGCAAAAGCCTTTCTGGACTTGATTTGTCCCTGAGGAGGGGAGGTGGACCTACACAGAGAAGAGCAATGCTTGTAGGTGTTTGTAACAGTAGAGGAGGAAACAGCTACAGAGTTTTCTGGTAGGTCAACCGAAAATTATTGGGGGAACTTCAGCAAAAAGACTGGAAGTGAGCACTGAATATATCTAACTCCAGAACAAAGATTAAAATAAGCATGGGGATTAGAATGAGGGTATACAATGTAAACCTCATTTGTTGTAACAGGAAGAATGATTTCACTTAGAAGCATTGGGAGGGGAAGATTAGGTTGAGCTATATGGAATTGCTATTTTATAATCCCATACAGTTGAATATCAGAAATTGCATAGAGTTCAGATCATATCTAGGGCACTCTCCGTTGTGAAATGCTCTATTCTGAGAGTAACACTGAGTAATAAAAAACACACTTCCAATTACAATTTTAATTTATTCTTGATTGAAAGACACGTCATTTCAATTTTAGAGATACTAATATGTGGAGAAAAATGGGGTTCTTCCATTCAGTGAAATGTAGAAAGAGAAGAATAAAGTATATGTTATAGACAAAGGAAAACATGTAATACCGTTGAAAAGACATGATAGAAGAGAAGGAAGAAGAAAAATGCTAATTTTATCACTGCTCATAATAGAGAGCAAATAGATATGACAAAATATGGAGCTCTATAGGTATGCACAAATTATAGACTAATTATAATGATAATCACTCCATCAAACATGCTACGCTTATTAATACAACACTGTACATCAACTGTACCTCAATAAAAATAAGTAAATAAATAAAACATATTTTAAAATGTATTACACTTTCTAAATATCAGAAGAGCTAAACATACCTTAACATGTGATACAAATGTAAAATGAATTAAATAACAAAGAAGTTTATTTCGTACTCAAGTAATAAACCAAGGTTGATTTTACTGGTCATCCAGGCCTCACCTCAGTGCAGTAATTCAGACATCCAGGCTCCTTTGACTGTAGTTCTGTCATTGCCTCGGGTTTCACCATCACTTGCCACCAACAAGGAAGTAGGGAAGGACTGCAGAGGAGATGCAAGTTCTTCTTAAAAGCCTGACCCAGAAAAAGATCAAATCACTTTCCTTCACATTCCATTGGCTTGAAATCACTCCTTTGGGCACATCCAGCTTTGAGGGATTCTGGGAAGTCTAGAGTGAAGCTAGGGCTGCAGGAAGAAGAGGAGGAAGAATTTGGTGAACATTTTGTGCTCTCTGCCACAGCCTTCAACTTAAAAAGTAAGAAAGGGGATAACAAAATAACCTAAAAAAATTAAACAGAATAGAGAAAGATGAAAATCAGAGATTAATGAATTTGAAAAGAGAAAAATTATAGAACTAAACTCTTAAAGTAAGAGGTGTATATTCTGCTACAACTTTTAAGTAAAGAAAAGTTAAAAAAGTTTTTAAGTTAAGTTAAAAAAGAGTGGGTAATTAAAAATATATGTTTGAATTGCTTGTATAAGCATAAAATAGTCCTGGCAAGATAGGTACAAAACTAATGACAATGGTCACTATGTGTATTTGCAGGGATGGGGATTGGGTGAAAGGACGACATGGAGAGGGTCTTATTGTACATATTCTTATATGATTTTCATTTTTGAACCATGTTAACATACTACTTATTTAAAATATATAAACTAAAGGAAATATTATTAGTTAAGCAAAAATGAATTTGTAAACTTGAGTTCCAGGGTTACTTACAGTCACAAGTTTTGAGGAGGAGAAAATGTTTTTTATGAGGGGCCTCCCAACCAGCTAATGATGCATAAGTGTTATAAATATCATAGATATTGTAGATATGAGACAAATCATGTAAAACATATAATCATAAATGATTTTCACAGAGTGAAATGGTGGTAGCTGATGAAATTTGGCATAGCAGATGGTGACTGTGTTTCCATAGGCTGACCTTCAGTGGATTGTCTCCCTAGGGCAATGCTAACAACTATCGGACTCCTACTTTCGTATTTACTTGACATGTTGTATAAAGGGATTTTCCTGCTTTGTAGCAGTGGAAGTGCAGAAAATAGAACCCCCGATCTTAATATTTTATTCCCTGAAGAGATTATGTTAAACTTCTTTGATGGAATAAAGTATGCCTAATTCATTCCTATTTCCCCAGTATTTAAAAAATCTGAGGTTCCGAATTAAATGCTGAATAACTAGTGAAATGTGGTGTCCTGTGGATAATAATTCAACCATCGGGTAAAATCAGCAGTGAGTGCTTTGGGAGGTAGTAGAGAAATCATGATGACTAATGAGGACCTTTGGGGACATTACTTCCCTGTTCTTCTGGAAATAAAGGAAGAAAATGTCTCATAGTCAATATGAGAGCTCTCTATATCAGATAGAGTTGCCTTGTTATCAAAAGAAAGTGATTGACTGAAGAAGATTGAAGACAAATATCGAAGAGGTAGTCAATGGGTGAAAAAGAGAGAAGTAACAAGAAGCAGTCTAAAAGTACAATCTAAATTGCTTCTTTTCTTATACTGTACTCATCTTTGACCCCACTTTGCCCTTTAAATGTCTCAGGATACTGAAGGAAGAGAAGGAAGAGATACTTCAAATAATCCATTTTTAGTTTGGGTTTGTTCCCCCCTCCCCCCGCCTTTGTTTTCTTTCCTATATAAGCAATGGGACTTTCCTTTTAACTTGAGCATCTTAAAAAAAAAAAAATGACCCAGCTGAGATGAGTCAGAGTGACAAATGAAAGAAAAATTTTTGTGAAGGAGTGAGTAGCTCGGGGTCAATATCCTCCAAGAGGCTCAGTGAAAGCAGCCCTCCGCAGCATGGTCTTACATGACCTACGCAGGTGTTTCTGTTCATGTGAGGTTAACTCCCCTCAGACTACCTTTTGTGATTCGCACGAGTGGTTGAAGATGGACAATCAAAGTACATCTAAGTCTGTGGTCATAGTTCCCTTATCTGGGAAAACTGTGCATAGACAGACACC
Source organism: Camelus ferus (assembly GCF_009834535.1). Taxonomy (NCBI): domain Eukaryota; kingdom Metazoa; phylum Chordata; class Mammalia; order Artiodactyla; family Camelidae; genus Camelus; species Camelus ferus. The sequence continues at coordinate 21,479,117 of NC_045698.1, read as the reverse complement.
ACAGACAATCCATGCTGTTTGAGGCCAAGGCAAAAGAAAGTCTCTGCTTGGTTCTAGGTTTCCTACAGTGGTGATTTGAGGAGGATATTCATTCATTTTTAAAGATGCTGCTGAATTTCTCATAATTCTCAAATTTCTGAGTATTACAGGAATAATTAGGGTAGTTGTGTGTCCAGCTTTGCCTGCGACAGTCTTGGCTTACGCTTGTTGTTGCAGCAAAATTATAAATAGTGCTTTCATTCTAAAAAGTGTTCTGGTTCATGTGGGCTCTCTCAGGAAAACCAATTTTGAGATTTTAGAAATTCCATTTGTGAGAATAGTAACCAATATATGTGCATCTCTTTTTCAACACTCACATGAATGACTGGTCCCTATAGACCCGATTAGGAAGAGGAGCCCTGGCATGTATATTTATTTAAGACCATAAATGGAGCAAAAATAAATCCAGCATTACGTGTCTATATGTTCTGAATTTAACTCCATTTCACTACATAAAACAATCCAACTTATTTAGGAATATGCATTCAGGAATTAGCCAAATGTCTGTTAATTCCTATGAAATCTATTTTAAATAGAAGACCTAAGATGGTGATGTAAAGTGTTTTCTTCTTTTTGAGCCTCTAAAGTAAGGTGAGACCAGGGAAGTGGCCAGGTGCAAAATTTAAAGCACTCACTCTCAGATGCATGCAAGTGCCATCTGCACACTTAATGTTTGTTGAAGACTATTGGTATGTGGTTCAAGGTAAGTCTCAACCTTTCTCTATTCTAAGCTAAACTTTGTGGTCTCTCCCTATCCCTACTTCAAACTGGGTTATCCACCCTCATGTGTCTTCTAATTGAATCTTTTGCAAACAAATCACTGTTGTATTGAAAAGGTCTGTGTGTGTCGGCGGTGGGGGGGTGGTCTTGTGTTTTTGTTCCTTGAGATTAGGGACCGCATCTTATGCATTTTCACATCTAGGATTCTTATTCTGGGGCCTAATAAACATTCCTTATGTTTATTGAGCCAAAACAAGCAAATGAATTATGAACAAGTAATTCATTCAATTAAATTAATTAAAAATTTGCTCCAAAACTTTTATCATAGCCTCAAAGAATCTATTCCAATAATAATAATAAAAACTAACATTTTTTGACTTTAATAAGTAAATGGTTCAAGTCTAAGTTTTGAGATATTTAATACTTGCATATGGGAGAAAGCCTGAAGATACAATAAAATTTACAGCATTGTCACGAAACCTACGAAGACAGATTCTCATTGGGCTATCTTCTGAACACTTCTTTCCATCCCTTGAGAAATAGCATAAAGTAGTCTTTATAGTGGAATGTTGACTTATGACTCATCCAAAATGAATAGAGTAGACTTTTATTCTTCCTTTGCTCTGCTGTTTCTTTTCCTGAGGAAAAATGCTAAGCTATTTTGGGGGTAATTTTTAAGAACATACCAAGTAAATGTGATAAAGTCCAGATATATACACGGTCAATAAATCATTACTGAACTCAGTTTTTTGAGGGGTCTGTGATGTCGATTGAACTAAAATATCTTTTCATTTCTATATTTAAAATATGACTAAGTAGATACAGCAAAGCAACGTAAAATAAATCTGGATGTATTTGGTGGGGAGAAGACTGGTTGAATTCAATTTTAAGTCCTTGGTTAACATTTGAGTTTCTTCCTTAATATAGAGACAGACAAGACACAGTATGAAACCATAAGAAAGAAAAAAAGATCACAAAAGAAGTTAACTTTCAGGATCTCTATAATCATCTTATATTAATATAATCCCACATCCCTAATGCACATTTAGTAATGAACTCGTGACTAAGAATTAAAGCAGTGAGTTGCATAATTACATATTATATTCAATGAGCTCAGGACAATTCAAGTGGAAGTGGATCACAAAGCCTCAATTATCCAGATTGACACTCTTGATGAAGGCCAATTCACTGGATAATTGTTCACTTCTTCATCCCTTTGGTCCAATAAATTCCCATTGAGTTAGGAGAGGGAGAGCCAAATTGCAAAACATTTTTTGTGGCTATTTGAACTTTGGTCTCAGATTTAAATAGGAACCCTTGGCTTCAACTAACACCTGTCTGGACTTAAAGGATGACTGGGAACTATTGAGTTTTGTTCACCAGGTGGCTTTTTCTGAGTCTTGTCCAAATCTGGTTGTAATGCTGTTCACGGGTCTATTGTTAGCTGGTGCACCACTGCATTACGCATGATTACTGACTTCTCCTTGTATGGAAAAGCTCTACTGTGTCCCAGTAGTGATTTCTCATTTGTGCTCGGTATGCAATTTTCCAACATTACTTATACTCAAGCATCATTTTTCACCACAATATTAATATTCAACTTTCATGATAAGATATCAGGGATGAATGACATATATAATATACTTGTGTATAATGTTCAAATATTTAAAGTACCAAAAACTAAAAAGTTGTGTGGAAATCTTCCTTCACTGAAATTACTCACTGGATATATTTCCTCAGTAATGTGAAGCTTTTATAACATTGATTTATTATATTGAAAGTAAATGCAAAACTGGAACTTAGGGAACAAGACCTTATACTAAATATTTATAGTTTGAAAATAAATATTCTCATGAGTTTTGCTGTTTGAAACATTAATTATATTGGGGAAAATTTAATTAGTTTTCATTCCTTATATATTACCATTTCAAAAGACATAAAATCTTTATTTACCAATTTATTTGAGTAACACCAAGAATCCTTCTATCTCGGTATTAGAATATATAATCATATAAAAGTAAGATGAGAGATATTTACACACTTCTCCAAATACAATGGGAGTTATGTGTGGTGGGGGGAAAAGACTGGAGACAAGGATTTGAGAACTGGCTTCTAGTCCCAACTCTGCTATTGCATCAGCTATGCTAACGTAATGATTTCACTCTACTCACTTATAAAATGGTGATCACATCTGACCTGCCCACCTCAAAGGTTTTTGTGATGATCAAATAAAATGAAGTTTGCGAAGACTGCTTCACAAACTATCAAATACTATATAAATTTAGGTCTGGTTATTTTATTAGCTTTTGGCGCTATGCAGTTAAGCTCAATGAATCGATTAAGGAATCATGAATTTCTGGGGATCTATTGTGAAAGCCTCCAGTGAAAAAAAGACAGTCTCATCCCTTTTCTTTGATATGATAAGATTAAGACTTGGAAGGAAGGTTAGAAAATAAATTTAAAAAGTCATTGCCTTAAGAACACAGACATTAAAAAGGAAAAAAAAAAAAAAAAGCCAGTATCTTGAAAGCTAGTTCAGTAGGTTAGGAGGATAGCTGTGCAAGTCAGCTAACAAATCATGCACCCTAGACTGTAACAACTCTGTGGGTGTTCACAGAAATAGCGTAGTGACTACTTAGGTGAAGGCCGAAAGCAAATTCAGTGATGTCCCATCAAGGCCGTGAGGTTTTGCATACCTTGCGGGGAAGTGGGAAAAGAGCTTAGATTGTCTTTTAGCCTAGGGGGATTTAAGTGAATAAATGAATGTAAAAAATCAATTGATGATGAAATGAAGGAAGAAGCATCTATCCACGTATTTCCCCCTCTCTATCCTGAAATAAATTACATTTAATATAGAAATATTCTGTTATCTTTAAATGTAGACTTTAAAAATATTTTTTTTATTAAAGTAGTGCACCTCACTGGATTGCTGAAATGCTATCTAAAACTAATTATTAACACAAATGGATTAAGATTTTTCTTTAATCATTATAACCTTTTTTTATGTGCACTTTTAATAAATCTGATTTAGTAACTGAATTTCCATAAAATTGTCATCTTACAACCTTGTTATATTTGGTGCAGTGCTCAAAGTACTAGATTCCATTGCTAACACTTCCAAATAGTGAATATAAATTCAGAGTGACGGTAAACATTTTGGACACTTGTTAAACCAGGAAAATTGATTCTTGACTGGTGCTATTTAACTTTGATTGGTTTGAGATAGTAATACTTCAGAGAAAAATCTTGTAAATCTGTGCTACAATGCTGAAGGAGGAGTACCCTTTAAACACATGTTCGTATTACAAATCATCAGGGTATTTAGTGTGCTAGGGTGTACATGTTTTACTTCAATATAGGTAATATTTACAAGAATTCTTTGGTTTAACGAGTTTTTATTGTTTTATGTCTTCAGAAACAAGCCAAATTTCATTAACATGTACACCAATCTATTCTCTTCTCATTATCCTGTTCCTGGTATTTTACAACACCCAGATTTATGTTAATAAGAAACAGGACAAAATGACTTAGAAATAGAAGAACCCTACCGTTTCCCTTTGTCAAGCAATATCAGCGAGTGAGCATTTCTAACTGGGTTCGTGCTGTAGCTGAAGTATAGTAGATGCTACAGAGAGTAAAGAAAGGTGTGAGTCCTCTCCTTTATGAACTTAGACTTGGTGATGGATAAAGAGCTACCATGATTACAAACATAATGACACGTAGAAAAATTTAGTGTGTGTGAATTTTGAGTCATCTTTTCAAATTTCATGACCCAGCTTATTAAAAGAAGAATGACTTCCTTTAATCTAGTGTTGATTATTCTCATTCAGTTCAACACTTAATGGTTCTTGTCCAATCCTCTCAACTTTTACCTTGTGGTACCTTGATCTGTTATTCCATTAATTTCTAGATGTCTACTACGTGTTCCTAAAAAATGCCCAAAACTCGTTTGATTAAAAATAATTAAAAAGTTATTTCCAGTTTAGTTTGAAAATGTAGGATTCAATTTGTAGTTTTACGTATATCACTTTACTTTCCTCAATAGACCGTGCTTAGTTGAAGATTATTAATAGAAATTTATCCTTTCAAGTAAGGAAACTGCCACCTCTAATGTTAAGAGAAGCAGAATTCACCTGAATTCACTATAGTAAAACCAATGTTTATGTAGCATTAGTGATGGCAGAGGAAAAGGCATGAAGGAGCTAGAACAGCTTGGAGTGCAAGAGAATTAATTTAGTTAATTGGCATTTAGTTTTTGCCCCCTGAATGTCTCCGTATCTTTTTAACACAGCAATTTATAATCTTAGTTTAAACACTTTTCAATTTGAGGCTCTAATTATAGTTTATATAATTCATGTTTTCCAAAGAACGCTGTTTCTTTTTACATAGAAACACTTGCGTATTTCTTTCAGATGTTTAAATATTTCAGCATTGGTAATAGGAAAAAAAAATCCTTATAATAGCCTTATAATAGCTTTGTTGAATGGAATGGAAACCACATATTGGAAGTTAAAAAAAAAAACCCAATTTTGATATTTGACTGCATCATTTTTAGTGCATTTTCATAAATGTAAAATGTATGTTTAAGCAAAATGTATAATGTTTGCAGGCAGAAAAGCAACAATAATCATAGCTACATTGTATTAAATTCAGAAATCATAGTGATTACAGATATTTGACAACCTGGAAATTGCCTATTGCTTATAATTTCATCATATAATTTTCAAGAAGAAAAGCTGCTAATCTAGTCTTTGGCACTTTTCTAGAAGAGAGTTTACCCTTTAGTGTCAAATTATTCCATATTTTTTCCCTTTTTCACCAATTGCTTTAGAATCTCCTTGCTATCCAGAGGAAAAGAAGAGCCTCTGGAAATCACAAAAATGGTAGCTGACAGTGTTAGTAAAATACATATCGTGTAATTCATGGCGTGACCAAAGATAGGCCTTTTGTCCTTTAGAAGGAATTATGGTTTATAAATTTATCTGTCAATATTGTATTTTATTCTCTATCGTGCTTTTCATGGATAAGTCATCTCAAAGTGTTAGTAAACTGTATTATAAGATCCTATACAAGTAGGTGATTTATGCAAATCATTTGAACGTTCCAAGGAAAAATAAATAGGTTAACTGAATATTCATGTACATCCTGCTTATGATTACATGCAGTGATAAGAGCTAATTAATTCATTGGTAATATTTAAACTGTCTTTAATTTTATTGATATTATTTTCAGTATTGTCATAGTCAATAAACATTTCTTAATGTCTTGTATACGTAAAGCATGGGTATGTATGTATGAAAAGCGGACGCATGTAGAGATAGACATGTGGATAATGTATACAAGGCCTTGGCATTGAAAAGCTATATGCACAGTCCCTACCCTCAAGAAGCCATAGATCTGGGGTTAGCTTTTCATGTGTTCACGTGCAGTCTAGTCTACAAAGCAAGCCCAGCATAACCTGAGGAGCAGCCTGGAATGGTAGGTACTTCAGGGCACAGGGCCTGGAGCTGGACTACCTCAGTTCAGATCTCAGCTCGGGCTCTCACTAGCTGAGGGTCTTTGGGCAAGTCATTCAAGCTATCTGTGACTCAGTTGCTTTATCTGCAAGATGGAGATTGTAATATTGTTTACTTCAGAGTACTGTAAAGAAGATTAAATACATTAATATTTGTAATACACTTAGTGCCTGGCACAGAGTAAGTACTATATAAATGTTAAATCTTAACAAATATTTCAAAATAGGATTATAGTTATCAATAGTTGGAGAGATCACTTGGAGATGGTCCCAGAGACGTATATACGAAGGAGATAAAACTTGAGTTAGGTCTTAAAGGCAGAGAGTAACAAAAAGACAGAGGAGGACTTCCCAGGTGGATAGGGTGGAACATATTGTCCTACTGGTGCAGGCTTGGTCCCAGGGCAAATGAGTTTTCAGCAACATGAGGAAGGGGTGGATGTTGGGACTGCAGCTGCACAAACGGACCTAGCAACAGGATTAGCATCCTAGTGGAATAACTACCAATCAACTCAGATGGCTAAGTGGCATGGCATGGTGAGCAGGGACATATTAGAGTTGAGTTTTGATATCTAAAGGGAAAGGTAACTAGGTTTTCCAGATGACTGTGATGTTCACTGATCACAGATGTCAGTTTTTTGTTTCCAGATGATCAATCCGTTTTGGAACGAGACCTCTGGCAGCTGTTTGCCGACCATCGTCTCCTGAATTATCAATGAGCTGTGAAACTGGCATCCACCAGCAGACAAACTGGGCACGCCAGCCCCCATTATGGCAACGGTCCTGTTCCCTCTCACTCTGTTTCCCTCTCACTCTGTTTACCTCTCAGCTCATCTCCTGGTACCTAAGCAGCTCCTGGATGCCCCCATTTCATTTGCAGTTTGGGGCTCCATTTATCACCAGCTTCATGGCTTCCCTCTCTGCCCTCACCACTCTACCTGGCACAACTTTTGTTTATTCCTTCCAGGTGACAACTCTGGCCAGTTGAGCTCCGGCCTTTAGGTCCCCACCACACAGACTACCCTTCAGACAGAGTCCAAATGTAGGCTCTGGGTAAGAGAATCTGGGCCTGGGAGCCCCACCTGTTCTACCTGGCATCTGACAAGAGCCAGGCAGGGGATCTGGGCCCCAGCCAAGAAATCCAGAGCTCAGAGCCGAATAACAGTGTTAACAAGAAAGCAAAATTCAAATGAAAAATTGAAGTCAAAGCTCTGCCACTAGGTCACTGTGGCAGGGGGCCCAGGAAGGGTGCAAGTTGGGAGCCTGCAATAGATTCTCATTTTACAAGGAGGACTTGTAATCTCAGCCCACTTCCCACATCCACATCGTATAAGGTGATTATCCATTTTCAGTTCCGGCATGGGGATAGGCTGAGCTCCCAGATGGAGATACGTTTCCATACAACTGAAGAGACCTGGGAGAATGCAGGGGTGAGGGGTTTGCAGACAAAAATGTGGAGGCATATTCCTGCCTGTGTACCTCTGAGCAGTGAACAGCGAATCACAGCACAGGAGGGAGGGGACCAGTAGTGGGAAATAGGTTTAGGGCCAGGGTAGCGGGGCTTTAATGGCAGGTATGGGGTTTGCATTGCTTTTTGGGCTGTGGAATCAGTGCGTATTTTGAGCACTGACATTTGTGAAGATTAGCTGGCAGTTGTCTGTGAGGTGAAATATAGCAGGAGAGCAAGAGATGAGCCCAATTAGAATACTCTTTATTCCCAGAGACAGCACTCTGAGGTTTAGCTTTTCAGTGCCTGACATTAAGTAGGTGCTTAATAAATATTTATGTAATGAAAGAATAAAGTAATTAATTACAGTCTCTTTGAGTTAGTAGATAAATTCAAGTTCAACTAATCTCACCCTTTATTTGTTGCATTAACTGATCTGACAGCTTGTCTGACTATTTCTTGTCATATGAAAAATCAGCATATACTTAAGTAGCACATTTTGTTTGGTACAGTGGCATTTTTCCAACACCAGGGAGGTTTCTGTTTGTAATGAGTTGAAAAAGGAGTAAAGCATCCTTGTCTTCTTTCCCTTGCACGTAATGACCACACATAGATAGGCCTCTGAAGTCGTATAAAATAAAATCACTTCCTTAACCCCAAAGGCCATGTCACTGCTCTTGTAATACACTCCATTAGCACCTGCAACTCTGTACTGGAAGTACTCACTGCACAGGTAATTACTCATTAACATCTATAATAAGTTATCTGTCTCATTCAGTGCTGAATTCCCAGGGCTTTGCATAGTCCTGACACGGAGCAGGTGCCCTGTAAATATTTTCACTCCACAATTTTCTATTGATTGTCTACTGTGTATAAGGCACTGTTCTAGACATTGATGGGACAGCAATAAAATAAAACATGATGACTCTTTTCCTGAATTTCCATAGGAGTAGGGGGGGACACAAAGAGCACACATGTAACCTAATCTGAAATATGTCCATGGTCATAAGTGCAATGACAAAAACTAAAACAGAGTAAGAGGACAGGGTTGGAGGATGCTACTTTAGATACAGTGTTTAGGGTGGACTCTCCATGAAATGACATTTGGACAGAGAAGCAGCATGAAATGATGGAGCAAGATGGATAGATACTCAGGTGCCTGGGGAAAGAAATTTCAGATGAAGAGTGAAGTGAGTTGACTGCTGAACTGAGTTAAATCCTTTGTTCTTAAATATATCTTGGGATCTATTAGGGATCACAGTCTTTTAAAACTTTACAAAATCATTGATAAAGAAGGGTCAAAGAGGAACTTTGCTGTTTGGCTAAGATCATAATTTCTTTGAAACTGTCATAGAATTGGATACACACGTGAGCTTTTGTGTATCCAGAGCAGGGTTTTGTGGAACCTAACACTTAACATAGTTTTGGAAGCTTATATAAGAAGAAATGTTCACAAATGTCCTATTTTATTAATTTTACAAAACATCTGACCAAGTAAGCACTGCCAGGGCCTTGGACAGTGAGCGATCTGAAAACTTCAGTTTTATTAGCTTCATGGCACACCCACCTCTGGACATGCTATGCATCAGAGAGGGAAAAAATCATTCCTCTTCCTATTGTCTCCTGTTTACGTCCTCATAAGAAAATGGCAGTTTGAGGTTAACATAGTGGCTTTTTCTAGGTAAGCACGTAATTAATACTTGTAAAATTCCATTCTAGCACGAAGAAACCGGGACATTTTTGTGATGTGGATAAAACACTTGGGTGAGATTCAAGGGCGCTAATTTTAGTTCTGTCGCTTGCTAGCTGTAAGAACAAAGAACAAGCCAACCAACCAACCTGGCACTTTCCCCCCTTTCTATATGAAAGTGTTGCATCAGAGTAGCACTTCACTTACCAGCTTTAAGATATTTGCCATATTAGAGCAACACCTGTACTGTGCTTCACTTTGTAGTTGTATAAAACCATTCACAATTTAGAATTAATTTAGAGTGGATGTATTGTATCACTATTAATAATTATAAATATGGGTATCACTATTAATAATTATAAATATGGGAAACTGGGAAAATAGCTTTGATAAAATTTAATAGTATTATTAGACTCTGGCTATATTTCCTGCTTGAAGAAATTCTTGAGGCTAATTTTTTTTCTGTGTATATTTATAGGGAGATTATCAAGTATCAGGCTATTGGTAAAGTCAGATCTGCACCAAAGTGTCTTTTTTTATTAAAATTATTTTCATTGAGGTATACTTGATAAACATTATAATCTCAGATGTACAACAGTGATACACAATTTTTAAAGATTATTCTCCATTCATAGTTATAAAATATTGGCTATATTCCCTGTGCTATACAGTATATCTTTGTTATCTATTTTATACATAGTTGTTTGTACTTCCTAATCCGCTACTTCTAGCTTGCCCCTCCCCACTTCCCTCTCCCCACTGGTAACTACTAGTTCATTCAATATATCTGTGAGTTTGTTTCTGTTTTGCTATATTCACTAGTTCGTTTTATTTTTTAGATTCCACATGTAAGTGATACAATACAGTATTTGTTTGTATCTGTCTGACTTATTTCACGAAGCATAATAACTTCTAGGTCCATAATATGGTTGCAAATGCAGAATTTCACTCTTTTATGGCTGAGTAACAATCCATTGTGTGTGTGTCTGTGTGTGTGTGTGTGTGTGTGTGTGTGTGTGTGTGTGTGTGTGTGTGTAGAACATCTTCTTTATCCATCTATCTATTGATGGACACTTACATTGCTTCTATATCTTGGTAATTGTAAATAATGCTGCTGTGAACATTGATGTGCATTTATTATTAGTGTTTCCTTTTTCTTCAGATATATATCCAGGAGTGGAATTGCTGGGTCACACGGTAGTTTTATTTTTAGTTTTTCAAGAAACCTCCATACTGTTTTCTATAATGGCTGTACCAATTTACATTCCCCCCAGCAGTGCACAAGTGTTCCCTTTTCTCCACATCCTCACCAACATTTGTTATTTGTGGACTTTTTGATGATAATTTTTCTGATAGGTGTATGGTAATACTTTTATTGCAGTTTTGATTTGCATTTATCTGATGTTTAGTGATATTGAGTATCTTTTCTTGTCCCTGTTGGCCATCTGCATGTCTTCATTGGGAAAATGTCTATTTAGGTCTTCTGCCCATCTTTTAATCAGGTTGTCTATTTTATTGATATTGAGTTGTATGAGCTGTTTATATATTTTGGGTATTAACTTCTTATTGATCATACCATTTTCAAATGTTTTCTCCTATTCAGTAAGCTATCTTTTCATTTTATCGATGGTTTCCTTTGCTGTACAAAAGCTTGTAAATTTAATTAGGGCTCATTTGTTTATTTTTGTATTTGTTTCTCTTGCCTTAGGAGACAGATCCAAAAAATATTGCTACAAATTATGTCAGAGTGTTCTGCCTATGTTCCCTCTAGGAATTTTATGATTTTAGGTCTTACATTTAGAACTTTAATCCATTTTTGAGTTTATTTTTGTATATAGTGTGTGAAAATGTCCTAATCTCATTCTTTTACATGTAGCTGTCCAGTTTTCCCAGCACCACTTATGGAAGAGACTATCTTTTCTCCATTGTATATTCTTGCCTCCTTTGTCATAGATTAATAGACTGTAAGTGCATGGGCTGTCTATTCTGTTTCATTGAGCCATGTGTCAGTTTTTATGCCAGTACTATGCTGTTTTGATTACTGTAGCTTTGTAGTATAGTCTGAAGTCAGGGAGCCTGAAACCTTCAGGTTTGTTCTTTTTTCTCAAGACTGCTTTGGCAATTTGAGGTCTTTTGTGGTTCTGTATAAATTTTAGGATTATTTGTTCTAGTTCTGTGAAAAATGTTATGGGTATTTTGATAGGCATTGCATTAAACTTGTGGATTGCTAAGAGTATTATGCACATTTTTAACAACATTAATTCTCCCAATCCGTGAACATGGGATATCTTTCCATCTCTTTGCATCATCATTAGTTTCATTTATCAATGTCTTTTGGGTTTCAGAGTATAGGTGTTTCACTTCCTTGATTAAGTTTATTCCTAGGCATTGTATTCTTTTGATGCAGTTGTTAATGGGATTGTTCTTTTCTCTTTCTGATAGTTCATTTTTAGTGTATAGAAAGGCAACGGGTTTTTTTTTTTTTAAATTAAATCTTATATCCTGCAACTTTACTAAATTCATTTATTAGTTCTAGTATTTTTTGGCTGCCATGGCAGCCCTCACCCCTGTGTGAAGCTGCACTGTGAAATGAATGGGGCCACAGTGGGCAGTCAGCTCAGGCTGGGGTGCATGCTGTGGTTGTCAAGGAAAAGCAGCCAGCATCCTGTGTAGTTTCAATCCACCCCCTCTGCTCTGTTTCAGGAGTAAGCAAGCATATGTGCACTCCTCACAAGTGGAGTCTAGGTTCCCTACAGCCCTCCTGTTAGGCCTGCCAGCCCTCCAGCCAGCCAAGGGGACTCATCTTCCTGGTGCTGGGCCCTAGGTCTGGGGCACCCAATATGATATGTGGCTCAAACTGATCATACCCCAAGAAGGATCTCTGCCTGTGTAATCCCCCCCTTCTTCTGAGTCCACCCCCCTGGGATGCAGGGCCCAACCTAATCACTTCTCTTCCCTCTTACCTAAATCCGTGCAGATCATTCTTACAGCCTTCATTGTACAAGAGTCTTTCTGCCGGTCTCCAATTAGTTTTCAGTAAGAGTTGTTCCACATATAGATGTATTTTTGATGTGTTTGTAAGGCAGGGTAGGTTCCACATACTGCTACTCCATCATCTTGATCTTCTCTCCTCAGTGCTAATATTTTAAAAATAAATCCCTCAATTTTATCTTTTCTTAAATGTATTTATAACTAGTAATTTCTAGTTAAATTACTTATAATATTTGGCTGAATGTCCCTTTCTGTAATCAGCAGTCTCCTATAACTTTAATTTTGTTTTGAGAGTTGTTTTTTATTTTGTTTTGCTTTTATATCCTGGTCTTAAAAGAAACTAGGTAGTCCCATGTTTCCAGCATCCATCTCTAATAGAGGTTGCATTCAGTCTCATATCTCATTTTTCTTACACCTATGAAGTAGAAGATGTGTCTTCTTAGCTCCCATGTCTTCTCTTTCTTGCAAAAATTCTTCACCACTGAGGCTTCAGCCATCATTCTAACCCTTATTCACTACTTTCATCTCCAAACATTCTAGAAATTCTCATTATTCCTTGAAGACTTTAACCTCTGGATCACATCTTACTACTTTAGCCCAACAGCTATGATCATTTTTGTTGGCTTCTACATCCCTGTGTATCACTAATGTAAATCTTGGCCTCCAAATTCATGACTTATTTCTCTCTTATATCCATTTTCAAAATTTCATTTTAGCCACCCATCTCTGAATGTGACCTCCAAAATCTCTAATGCAAACATCACACTCAACCACAATCTTCTCTCTGCCATAGTCCTTGCTCAATATCTTACTACAGTAATTTCTTAATAGCATCTTGATCTCAAATCCAGTGATCCCACAGGTTTCTCATTATTGTAGTCTTATCTCATTCTTTCTTCTTCTTTGGCAGAGCTTATGTTTCAAATTGTAATCACTCATTTTCCATTATCTTTTCACTATTCATATTTTTATTTCCATTCTTGAGTCCATAGTCGATCATTCTTTTACTCTCTTGAAGCATATCTTAAAAATCTTATCTCTTTCTTAGTCTTTCTTTAAAGTACCAACCATGGGCAAACTCGATAATTTATCTTCTCAGTACCTGCACTCAAGCACCTGAATGAAAGTAGGGAGGTATTACTTCACAGGAACATCACCCTTCACTTGTAGTTAATCATTCCAAACATTCGACTTGGTTGATCACTTCCTCACCTTGAAAAACTTTTTGATTTTAAGACACTTTATTTTCTATCTAAACTCTACACATAGAATATGTCATCTAGTTCTCAAAATGTCAGTACTATGTATGTTACAAAAAAAAAAAAAAGGTTCAATTGTATGTCTCTGGCCCAAATTCCTCTTCTAAGTTTAAGCACATCTTATTGACATTTTCACATGTATCTCATAGGCATGTCAAGCTTACCATGGTCAAAAGCTCCTTTTTCCTTCTTTCAGTTTTATTGACATATAATTGACATACAGCTCTGTATAAGTTTCAGGTGTACAGCAGGATGACTTAAATTACATAGATTTGTAAGCCAACTCTCTCAAACTGAATCCTTCCTAAATATTTCTCATTTTGCCAAATGGCACTATTATTCTCTCATTTGTTCAATTCTTGTTTCTTTTTCCTTCCTTACCTCCAAATGCCAGGCCTGTTGATTTTACTTATAATATATACCTTGAATGATATCTTCTCAGCTCTCATCTGCTCATTTAAGACTGTTGCAGCCTCTGACTTGCATTCTTCCTTTTATTGTTCCTCTCCAACTAGACCAATATTTTTATAGCATAATCTGATCATGACACTTTCTTTTATTCAAAAGCATCTCTAGTTGCACTTCTTCCTACAATATGGAAACTGATGTTTCCCTGACAATTTCAAACATGCTCACCTCTTTCTCTTCCTTCCTTTCAATTGCACTGGCTTCACTTCTGTGCTACAAACACGCCAAGTTCTACATAGCTTCAGTGCTTTTGCAAAAACAGTTCTTCCTACAGGGCCTTTGTAGGAACCCTCATTTAGGACCTTTGCATACACAATCTACCTTTCTCTTTTCAAAATTATCTCTTTTTCATCTATTATATCCTGACTAAATATCTCCTCCTACGACTGTTCTTCCTATCATATCTTAGAAGTACAGCTCCTACTTCCAACCCAATATTTCCTTTTTATCATGAAAACCTACTCATTTCTTTTCTAGCAGTTACACAAGTTATAAAGATATGTGTTTTTCCCATTGTATTGAAAAATATCTGTGGAAGGCAAGCTCATGTATTTTACTAACAACAGCATACTGGTTCTTAAACATAATGATTGACAGTTAATATTTGTTAATTAAAATGTATTTGAATCATTAAATGAGGACATGTATTTTCATAGAAAAGACATAATTGGTTAATTACATGTAAGCAGGAAGACTCAGCTGTCTTTTACTGGGCTTCATAGATTTAATATAGCCCACCACACTTTACTTAGTGTCATTTACTTAAAATTTTAGGTATTCTGTGTAGAATAAATTAATCCTCCTAGTACTGGCTTGGAATTTTTTAACTGAAAAAAGAAACTGAAAGCAAAGATGGTTGATACAAATTCCCTCATCTATTGTAACACTGCTTGTTCTTTAATGTCAAATGTGTATTTCCTCTATGCTTCGAAAACTTTTTGACCATCTCTATCTTCACCCACCTTTCCTTCTCTCAACTCTTAGAACCTTTATTCTCGGTAACATTATTCAGGGCTTATATTTTGTTTTGAATTGCCGCTAATATTTTGATACATTTATGTCTTGATTCTAGAAGCAGAGTGTACTTATTTTCAAATCCCACAATTACTTTAGCACCCAATAATTACTGACTGTCTAATAGTCAGAGAATTGCATCATCCATCACTTTATTTATGCTATTTATAAATGCCACTTGGGATCATAGTTATCGAGTCAGTGATAAGTAATTTCACACACATGTAAATTCACGTAATCAGGATAAGGATATGACTCAGGATAAGGGGATTATGGGGCCATATCCTTTACCAGCCTCTAGTTACTACCTTACCTCATTAGTCATCTCTGTTTACAGCTGAGCTTCACAATGAACAATGGATTTCACACTCCATATTTATCAGTTGGTTATTGTTTCGGGGTAGCTGTGGTTTGAAAGGTTCAGTGGTAATATTTTGCAGGTAATAATCCTGGCACAAATTCTGGTCCATGGAAGGTATTCAACTAGTCTGGTTTCAGTAAATCAACATCTACTACCTTGTGGCTGAGGTAAGATGCATACTGGCATCACTGCAGCCACCGATACAATCGCCAGTGGCAGTAACAGCAGCAGCAAAAGCCCAGCAGTAGATACCATTTGAAATCACTTGTACTGTTCCTGTCTTCTCTAGTCTGTCAGAGAATCACATCAGAGAAAACGGTGCGCATATTTCTTTGTCTTTTGATCACAACCTCAATAATACTTGCCCGAGTCTCTCTGTTAATAGTGACATGCCTTCACTTTGCTTCACCTGTGAAGAAGCTGTCTGAGAACTGATGGATCTGGACGAGAGGGTAGCCAATTAGGTAATGGCCTCCAGCAAGAGCAGACTCTGTAGAAGAGTCGCCTTTGAACTGTGCAGAGTTGAACTAAAGGGCACAGCTGTTACATAAATCAGAGAGGCAAGAACAAGGTTACACCTGTAGGTTGACTCAACAGCTATATTTTCTCTGCTCAAACAGTAGAGTAGTATGATGATAGCTAATACAATACTCAGATTAATTAAGTAATCTCGAGTTCAATTATTTAGATAACTCCAGAGAGTGGGGAATTATATCCAAAGTTAAAGCATTCATTTCAGAAATGGAGACATTGCCTTAAAGGGTTTCTATCAGAAAATAACTCATGGGAAGTCTGTTACTAAGCGACTTAAGACTTTGATGGCAAAAAGCATTATCAGCAGGATCAGTAGCTATAAATTTAAGGCCAGGGATCTAATATCAACTTTATTAAGTAGATACAGAGAACGTGTCACAAATAAGTTTGTAGACATCTTTCCATACGAAATTTTTTTCTAACCACTTGTTTCAATCTGAACTTGGCTCTGACTTGGTAAAAGGAACTGACTGGTCAAAGGAACAGAAGAAAGTTTGTGCCCTACTGGTCCTAATATATTATCATTAAATTTTTTGGCTGTAAAATGGATCATCCATGCTTTATAATTTATACAAAGGCTGTGTGCTAAAACTAGAGATGCACTATGGACTAAACCTCCTGCTGTTCCCAAGCGTGTGTACAGTTATCAGCAGGCATCTTAGAATCTAATTATTTTTCTTTCACTGATGTGCTTCTTTTGTCTTCAGAATAGCTAAAAATTAAAGTAATGGCAATAGTGCTATAATTTTAATGAGAAATAATAAAACATAAGAAGTCAAGTTTTTATTATGCAATTGTATTTCTTTCTTAGCATTTAAATACAGTGGAATTGACTTGCTGCTGATCCTCAGGGTCCAGGAAAATTTTTTTAAAGGTAACAATTACTTGGAAGTTAGCTGTACCACAATTCTATCATTTTAACCTTTCTCTGCAGATATAAACTGAGCCCTTAGAAACCTAATTCAATCATCCAAAATATACAGAAGTTCAAAGTATGACATAAATTGTGTTTTTCATCAGTCCTATTAATTTTTAAATTTAAGATGCCCACCTTTGTTATGCTCATTTGTTTAGAAAGTAAATGATGTGTTTAAATTGTCACAGTACCTTGAAGTTTCATATACTTGGCATGTGAACTCTTACTCAGGACAATTCAATATTGAACATTAAAGGTATAAGTTCATACTAAGGAAATAAAGTAAAAGTATAAAATGAGCCCTTGTTTGTGAATAAATTAATATAGATTACTTTTGGTACATATTGGGTATGTAGAATCTTAGGATAATTATAATTTATGCATTATGGTGCTTTGCAGTTTACAAAAGTTTCCGTACTTCCGTAAATATTTTTCCTATTTGACCTCCAGTAAGCCCTACGGGGATGGCTTAGCAGGTGTTTTTATTACCTAAAAAGAGACTGAGTCACAGAAAGGTTACTTGATCACTTCACACAACTGATAGGTAGCAGAACCAGGATTTGATAGAACATAGACTCATTCTATAAATGCTATCACATCCTATAAAATGCTATTTTCCCCTAACAGCCAACAGTATTATCTATAAATACACTTAATTGATTGACTGTTTTAGAAAGGAATCTATTCCTTAAGATTTCATCAAATTTTGCCAGATACCTTGGTAGATATTTCATGTGATAATTTGTGCAGTAACTTGTTTTTCACTAAACTGTACCCTCAAGATTTATCTCCCTGCATTTAACTAGATGTATGTTTCAAAGATTGTGGCCTCTGGCTTCCATCAGGGATAAGTGACAGCTGTCTGTGCATTAAAGAAGCACGAAGGCTGTTTTCCATCAAGGGAGGAAGAGATCATTGCTTTTCACCCTCATCCTTTGAACTATTTAATTTTACAGCCAACCGAGTCAACTTTTATTCTTTTAGCATGTGTTCTAGAATTTTAAAAGGAGAGGAGGCAGGAAAGTTCAGCACCTAAGTAGACAGCTTTGTCAAATGTTACTCCTACATTGCTTTACAAGGTTCCTTTTGTTCTGTAGTAAATGGCAGTGTCTTTCACTGAAGGAGTAATTTATAAATATCTCCTTTTGGTTTAGATGTCTGTGTTCCTTATAGAATTCTTAAGTTTGTTTCACAGTATATTTTTCATTTTTGGAAAATATGAGCAGGAGATTTTATTCTCTGATATTAACTCAGGGTGTCTCTGTTAAATAGATGTTAGGGTGGTGAAAAACGGATATGTAAAAATCACTCTTCAGGTTCCTTTCCACTTTTGTTAAGTGGTGAGGTTAGAAGGAACATGATCTTCTGAGTTCTGACTGGGAAAAATAAAAAGAGCAGCCTCTGACATTCTGAAGCCCGCCTGACACTCACAGCTAGGTCATGTTATTCTCCAGTTAGACATAAACAATCTAACAGAATACCAACCTCAGACAGGGTTACTCTTGAGATCATGATAAAAGGAGATAAAGCAAGGCCACTTCATAATTCTGTCTAAGTACAGACAAAAACAAGGTCACTATGCCACCCACAAAATATCAAACACCCCCTTACTCATCCAAAATGCATGACTGCTACTCCTTTATCAATTACAGTTTTATCTTCATTCTTGTTTTCCCTCCTTGTCACTAAGATTTATTGAGATACCCAATCATAGAAGTTCCCTTGCTTTCTGACAGCATGCAGTCTTCTGTGATTCCCTGCTCCTTGAGATCCTCCTCCTCCAAATCACCTAATCAAAAGCAAAATCAAAGGATAGGTTCTTTCTAACCATCTCTTACATTCCCAGTGCGGTAAGTATTAAACCAAACCTGCCTCAATTAGAAGTGTGTTCCTGGTGATCTTTGGCCTCAAGACACTGACATATTTTTCATCTTTGTCTCAGCTTCTTGCTAGTTATTTGAAATTGAGCAAGTTATTTAAGCACTCTTTATTTTTTCTTTATAAGGTGAAGATGTTTATAGTTACCATAAGATTGTTATGGTGTTTGTTGAGATAAACAGTTTAAAGTACCCTAATAGTGCTGTAACACAGGAAGTATATTATTATTTCTCTCATTTCATAGTATTTTACCTTATCTTTTTCCTTCTTTTTCTTATTTTCCCATAATTACTTGATCTATGATTTGTAACTCTCATGATTTTTAAAATTTACAGAAGAAATCTTCCTTCCAAATATTTAATTGGGAATCAGAATTTTGACAATGATTAGGGAGGTTTATAGCCACTGTCCTGACTTTGCTTTATTGTCATCATACTCTGAGAAAAAAACTCTGCTGCCCCTAGAGATCATTTATTGACAACCCTGAGTTCCAGGGTGTGAACTGGGCTATATGGACACAAATGAATTAGACATCATCCTTCCATCAAATAACATATATCCATTTCCAATAACTTGCCAAGGGTCAGCCATACTAATAGCTCTCAAATGTGTTTCTAATCCAACACATCTGGGGTTTATGACACAGTCCTGCGGTCAGCGCCATACTAAGCTTCTTTTTTGGTGAGATGGATTTCACTGACAAGTAGAATAATCAATCCAAAGGGTAATCCAATTCAAATACAACCTCAAAATTCTTAAACAGAAAGCTGACAGATATAAAATGAGAAATTGAAAAAATCTTCACTTGCTGGAAATTCTAATAGAAACTATAAATTAAGTAGGCAAAATATTAAGAAGGTATGGGGAATTTGAACAACACAAGAAGCTATCTTCATCACATTTATGTGTGCGTGTATGTGTAGCTCCACCCAACAAACCAAGCAAAATCATAGTTTTTAGATACATGTAGAACATTTACAGAAATTGACCTCCTCCCATCCCAGAAAGGAAGTCATAAGAAATGTCAAGTAATTTGTAGTATGTGAAAAACCTTATCTGGCCAAAATTCAATGAAACTAAAAATAAGCAATAAATTTGGAGGCTTTCAAATTCTCTTTCCAAACCCATGGGATCTGTGGCTTTGTGTGGCCCTTTGGGACTCTGCCACTGCTATTTTAAGTCAAAGGTCAACGACCTTAGAACCCAGTACATGCTAATGCCTCATCCACTTGTTTTCTCATCCTTCCAGAACTTCCCTAACATCCACTGCATGAAAGACTTCTTTTTCAAAATACAAAATACAATTAAAAAAAAGAAAAAAGATAAACACCAATAGAAAAAGCCGTAGACCAGTGCAAACAGGGATAAGCCTAGCTTTTGTCGACAGAAAGAGTTAGATAGTTTTCTTGGGTCTGGTATGGCTAGAGGAGATGTATTGTCTAGGAAGTAATAGGGCATCCGGTTGAGCATGAAAAAAGCAACCAAACCAAACAGCTTTGGGAAAATTTACACAGGGGAGTTAAGACTGGAAGCAATGAGCAATGGGGAACAACTTTGTTTTCTGACATTATAAAGTTGGACTCCAAATCACAATTTGGCAACTAGTATAGAAGACATTTCAAAGAGGAGAGACCGAACTTGGAGAAAGATAAATGCGTGGTACCAAAAAATGTCAGAGAGGCAGGCAAGTGGGTTGTTAAATGATAGTACGCACCAGCATCAGAAACCAGTGATCTGATTATTGCTTACAGAGTGGTGTTCTCAAGTCACCCCTGATAAACATTTCTATCTGGGCTAACTGATTTAATGAGATCAAGTTCACAGGCCAGTGTGCAAAGGAAAGTGAAAAAAGAGAGGAGCTCAGTAGGAAAAAATGGGTTAGGGAGTCATTTTATAATTGATGAAGATTTATTTGTGTACTGCCATGCTTACCACCTCCACTCCTCACTCTGCAAACACACCCTGGAAAGTGGGGAAAAAATTATAATCCAGGAAGAGGAATCTGTTCCTTTCATTTAAAAAAAAACTGAGTATTATGCTAAAGGGCATTTTGAATTTAATCCAATCCAGCCATAATCTTATATTTTAGAAGTTTCCATTTGGCATAAAGAGCCCCAGTGCTGATATCTAAGGAGGAAAGAAGGGAAATAATACTTTGGCAGCTTTCTTTCCCTCCTAGTTTTTTCCTTTCTTATACCTTTTCCCTCACAATTTCTTCTTTGCCTTCATATTTGAGTAAGGGAAATTAGTATGACAATGAATGAAAAAATGCTATCATTCCTTTTTTGTTGTTGTTCTGATGTATCTTTAAAAGTGTAAGTATCTTGGAAAGGGTTACAAATGACTAATTTTTCTCAGATATTGAAGCAATGTGGATTTTAGTTTAGTTTTTTTTAACCATATATTGAAATAAATGCCACTCAGATAATGATTTATTTAAGAGAAAATTCAAGACACTAGATATTTAGGAAATCATTTTATTTTCTTAATTAATTACACATATATTTTATTATGTTATAGATACTTAAAATAAAAATATTACCCCCATTGATCCAATCAATTCAATCACATACAATAACACATAGTGACTGAAAGAGGTTTTGAGCTTCCTGTTTTAATTCATTTTTCTCATCAGTAGTACAAATGAACATCTCGTAAAATTTTGCTGTAAAGTAAAATCATCTAAATAACTTTTCTTAACAATATGTTTCATATAGTTTCTTTTTTCTTACTCTTTTTATCTTAATCCAAAATTTCACAGAAGTATAATTTAATGCACATTTAAAATAGAAAGATATTTCCATAACTATCATTGCTGCTAGCTACAAAACACCTCTGAGCACCTGCCTCAGAATAAGACTCCCACATCACAACTAGCTCAATAAAACTGGTTAAACATTTACTCAGGAAAGACATAAAAACCAATTCTGCCTTCAATTAAAAAAAAAAAAAACCAGCCTGAGGTATGCAGATGATCAAAACAGACTCAGCTGTCATTTAAAAAAAAATGTTCAGAAGTTGAATTTTTCATTTAATTACCATTGGAACTCTGATAGTATTTTATAACTCTTAAGGCTGCATTAGGCAGGGTCCCAGCAGGAGACAGATGACTCAATCAATTGCGTGGCTGAGGAGAATTTAATAGAGAGACTACTTCCACGTCAGGGGCAGGGTTTAGGGATACCAGTGAGGCGCTCTGAAGTTCCCTGGCGCTCACTGCAGTTTGGAGTCATATTTGTCCCAGGGCTTGAAAGAACACTGAGAGGGAGTGCTTCCTGGAACACAGAGAAATGGAGAGGGTGAACTGACGGGAGCTATGGTTTTTGGTCGTAACTGTCAGGGAGGAAGCAGGGAGAGTAGACACCCAAATTCACTCTCCCCCAGCCCTCTGGTGCCTCCCATTGACCCCAGTCATAAGGAAACCTCCGCGCATGGGGCCCTCTTGATATACTTTGCACTAGTTAACTTGACTTCCAAGGCACAGAGCTCAGTGGACAAGGACTGAAATTAGATCTAGGAGGAAAACAGAACACAGCCAGCCTATGTGCTCAGGAGGATAATGTAGGCATTCACTCAGGAAATGTTTGAACATCTATTATATACTATGTATTGTGCTAGGCACTGGATATAAAATATGAACAGAACATAATTCTCACAAGTGGAGAAACAACCTGGGTTTTTTTTTCTTTTTCTATTTTTTTCTTTTCTTGAAGCTTACAGATTAAAAAGACTAAGGTAAACAAAAATAGGAAAAAATTCACTATAAATAAAAAGTATTATGAAGTATAAAATACTCATTCATAGAAAAATAATATAGCAAGAACTACTCCCCATCATGGCCTCCATCTGCCTTGAAAGATAAAGGCTTGTAAAAATTATTCTGGACCTAAAAATTCCTATAAATGAATAGTAGGTCTAAGTTATACGAGGAGGCACAGGGAATTGATTCATGCTTAATAAACCCTGCAATTAATAAAACCTTGTTCCTAGGCTACTCCTTCCTCTGGGGAGCTCTCAGTATTTTATAGTCCTTGTCTAAGAAGCCTTATAACTCCTTTGTGTTAGAAAGGATGGAATAAGTGTGACAGCAGGGCGGGTGTTTTTTCTCCCTCTTCTGTACGTGGGGTCCTTTACCAGTGAATCAATGCTTTGCAGCGCTATCCTTTGGATTTTACACGACTACTAAGGGGTAGCTTTCCTCTGCCTGCGCTAACTATGCTATGGTTGCTAGAGATCAGACATCCTCCAGTGCTTAATTATTTAATTAATTCAACAATTCTTACTCAACTCTTTGTATTTTTGACAAAAACAAAACAAAACAAAACAGAAGCCACCTTCCTTAGTTTTCCTTTGACTTAAATTTGATTCTGTACTTGATAAAATGTTCTATGATGCATATCTAGACTGAGTGTGACATAGACAATGGTGACAAAAATGACTCACTTAATTGATTGCTTTCTTATTCTACTCTCAACTGCTTAAAAAAAAAACCTGGCTGCTTACACACAGACTGTTGGGACTGATGTGCACGGGTTCATAAAGCCACTGTGAGTTTCTTTCAGGCCGTTGCTTATCTAGCCTCTGCTACAGTTGTCTGTAAGTCTGACAATGGAAGCAAGAGGATGCCCTTCCCAGCCAGGCAGGACACCTTAGTGTTTCGTACTCCTGAAACCCTGACAGATGGATCCAAGTTCCCTGTTAGGAAATGAGATGACCGAAATGTCAGCTGAGATTTCCTGACCCCTGAGACGTGCTTAGACATATGTTTACGCCTAGTGGAGGTGAGAGAAGTCCTCAAGCTTCTGCACTTAGAGGGAAGGGTGGTGCCTGTGTTTTCCAGGTTCCTTCTACCTCTCATTTCCTTCTTTTCCTACATACAGGCATTTATGTAGACATGAAACAGACTCTAGCCTATGTTCCCCCAAATATGCACCCCTCACACAAAGTATCTACAAGAGCTGAAAATTTGGGGAGGTGTGAGAAGGTATAAAAGGTATTTAAAGTGGAAATAACTTCAGTTGAATCCTAGCACTTTAAAATATTAGTCTCTCCATTTCCAGGAAATTCCCAGGGACCCCCTCCATCTCAGCTTTTTTCTTGCCCACCCAATGGCTTCCTTCTCTCTGCATTTGTGTTCTCCTCCTAGAGAGAGACTAAAATTCCTCTCCTTGTCTCAGGCAAGCTTGTTCATCCTTCAGCTTTGTTGTGGTTTCTCCTACCAACACCCATATTCTTAGGGTCTTACAAAAAATACCAAGTGCCCCATCAAGGTTCTTCCCCACAGAAAGAACTATTCTCTCAAAAGGGTAAATGGACGATTACTAAGGTAATAGCATTTTCCACTTTGCCATGGTGGGACATAAACTTCCCAGCAAGATAACCTGGTATTTCCAATTTTTTTTTCTGTAACCTTGAAAATGAAGAATAAATTCTGCTTACATAATTAAATAATTACAAATTTGGCAGCTGTGTGTTTGACAATACAAGTGCATTGTTTCACAGCATGCTTATGATATCACTTGAAACCCTGAGCACATACACAGTTCTTTGGCTGGTGAGTTAAGGATGGGTCTTGCATAGATGCGGGAACCAAGTAGGAAAATAGAAGATGTACTAAGGTTAAGTTGTATGTTTTCAGGTATTTTCCCTCTGGTTTCAGAACCTTGGAGAGTGTGAAACAGTAGGGCAGGTGATTGAATTTTTTAAAGACCTGAGATCAATCCTAATTTCCTACATTATTTACAGACAGCTTTTGGATGTCTAAAATCCCTTCCAACCAAAGTTTGCTCTTTTGAGAATAAGTAATACCAAGATAGGGATCACAGGAAAAATGCGTTGAGCTCCTGAAAGGGAGGGGGGACAAGTGAAAGGGAAGAGCTACAGTCACCTAAGCTAAATCTCAGCTGTGCTAGGTAAGTGGCAGAGGAGAGGGCAGGGTTGATGCCATTAAGGTGACTTTGTGGTTATGTCTCCAGCCTTTGCTATCCAAAGTATGTATCAGATTGAGAAGCTCTCTAGTTGGTGGCAAAGCTGATGCCACATGACTTTTGTATCAGATAACAGAAGAGAACACAAGACAGGGCTCAAGTTCAGCTCTATTTCAGTGTAGTGAGTGAAAAAACAAAGAAAAAGAAGGTATCAGGGGATGTAGAGGACCAGGGTCAAAGAGAAAGGAAGTGGAAATCGGAGGATATTCCCTTGACATTTATTTTCCGATACTCCTTCAATTTGATTTAAAATGAGTAATTTACCTCATGGACAAAAATGCTCTCGTGGCCCACATTCCAAGATGTGCTCCAGATTGTAACAGTTGAGCTTGGAGATGCTCAAAATCACAGTGGCAAATGAAAAATAAAAAGGTGGTACCTACAAATCAGGACAACGGACAGCACCAGCTAACGCGATCTTTGATAAGGCTGGGGGGGGGACTCCTCGTAGGGATTTTTTTTTTATAGTATAGTTGATTTATAATTTGCGTTAGTTTAAGGTGTACAGCATAATGGTTTAGTTTTTATTTTGTTTGTTTTGTTTTCAGAGAGTATCTTAAATATATTGAGTCAAGGCCTCTCTCAGTGTGATGACACTGTTACATCCTTGCCACATGGCTTCCCAGAGTAAAGCATAACTAGCTGTATTTGAAGAGATCCTTACGGACACTGTTTGACTGCCCACGTTCAGTGTATAGTATACATACAGATCAATAAAGATTGAGTTCCAATCGAATCTGAGTCCTAGCTTCTAATCGTATCCTCTAAATTATAAGCAGATTGCTTTTGTGTCTTTCTAACTGAATTGGGGATTTTAACTTATTTACTTTCACAAACTATGACCTAGGAGTACAAAAGCTCACCTAGCTAAAAGCCTAGTGGACCACTTAGCAGAAAGCTTTTTTCCTTCTTAGTGCTTACTGATAGAAATCCAATAGGGCTTGGCTACCCCAGCCATCACGAGCTGCTCTGAGCTTTAAAAGGTTGTCTTCATCTGTTTGATAACATCTGTTCCACACTCTGGTCATATGGCAGCCCTTAGGAAACAGTTCTCTAAGGCAGAAGCATATTTCATAAAATTCATATGATTTACAAACAAGAATTTTAAGTTCTAATTAGTGCTTTCAGAGTGATTCATGCAAAAGAAAGATTTCCATTTGCATGTCAATGAAAACCTGCTGCCTTAGAAACCTTTGCTAAGCTATGTAATTAATCTTTGTACATGGGGAAGGATTTATTTTTCTTATTTCCAATCCTCAGGAACAGCTTCACACAACCTTAGTGTCAGTTAGTTAAAACATCCATGAATATTGCACCATGAGGTTTTAGGTTTGGAATGTGGTGTGAGAAGAGAGAAAAATCTAGTCCTCAAAGAGTTCCTTTTCTTTTACTACAATGACCCTATTGTTTCTCTCCTCCTTCTCCCTTCCTTTCCCACTCTCCTCTCTCTTCCCTTTTCCTCCTCCTCATCCTCTCCCCCATTCTGCCTTTCCTTCTCCAGTATTATATTTCTCTTTCAGAAGTATTTCTAAAAAGTGGCCAGTGCTTGATGTTTGGTAACTTTGATTTTGTTAGCTTTTATGCTAGAATCACTCATTTTCATACTGTGCAATTATTACTTACAAAATGCTTTATTTTAAAGTTCTTCCAAATTCTAACTAACCACTACCATGATAATTGGATTTCTAATTTTTAGATATGAAATTATTACTTAAAATGTTGGCTTCTTCGTCCAATAAGCTGATGCAGTGGAAAGAATAAACAACTGGAACCTGAGAGGTATTTGTAAATAAGAGGTGCTTAATTCCTTGGGTTAGATGCATGATAGGGCTTATGAAAGAAGAGATTATATGTCTTATATATGACATTTGCCATGTCAATATTCTTTTGGAGGACCAGAACCACTTTTTCTCTTTTTTGTTGTATTTTGTAAGTTTAGGGTTGTGTATGATTAAGATTGGCAAGAATGAACGTTCTCCCTCCCCATAACCACACTGATTCTGGAATGTGTGCCTGAACTAAGATGGGCTGATCGGAGTTTTTCTTGGGATTTGTGCCAGAACGGCACTCTCAGGAGACACATACTAACAGAGTATGTAGGACTGTGACCAGAAGTGGTTATCTTGCTGCCCTAGTGAGAGTCTGTCTAAGAGCAAACCTACACAGAGGCAGGTGGAGTGGGTAAGAGCAAGAAAGGAGACAGAACTGATGCCATTGACTGCATTCCTGGAAGTTTAAACCTGGAGGGTATTTTCCATAATGTATATAATGAGTGACAGAAAGGATGACTTTATTGGAGAAAATACAGCCAAAAAAAATTCAGAAAGGTGGGAGGAGAGTATAGCTCAGTGGTAGAGTGCATGCTTAGCATGCACAAAGTCTTGGGTTCAATCCCCAGTACCTCTACTAAAAAACAAAAATAAATAAATAAACCTAATTAATTCCCCCCACAAACAAACAAACAAATAAACCAAACCGAAACAAATTCAGGGAGAGAAAATGGAGCGTGGCACATCTGGGACTTCAAAAAATCTGTAATAGTTGAGGTTTCAGGGTGCTGGCTGTTTGGTGGCAGGGATGAGCTGAAAGGTATTGATTGCCAAGTGGAGGAGCTTGGATTTGCTCCTGAAGGCAATAAGGAGCCATTAAAGGTGTTTAAGCAGGCATCTGGCATGGTTAGATTTGCCCAGGGCTGGTCTGTGTTGAGGAAATATGTAAATTTGGAATGAATTTTAAACATCATCATTGCTGCTTCCATTCAGATGCATCAAACCAATAATAGGAAAATTTGGAGGTCTAAATCTAACTCTTAAAAATCAATTTTTTTATAAAAAACTTCAAGTTTATCTTGTCATTTGTGATATTATAAAGCAGTATGGACGTTGTTATGAATACATTGATTTGATCTTAAACATTCCAGTTTATATTAAAAGAGCTAAATTAAATAAAAAAGCACTACAACAGCAGAAAACTGAATCAGTAGAAACAACTAAAGTTAGAAAAGAGAAGAGTTAACTTCAGAGTGAAGTACTGCAGTGGGAATTAATTTGGTTCTATTGCTTCAGAACAGATGTCCATCTTCAGAAATCAAGTAAACCGTAATATTGTTAAAACATTCGTATATCTGTAGTCAATTTCTTCTGTCTCAAAATTCTCAAAATACTGCATCCCTTGCTTTTCAAGGCAGCATAACAGCTGACCCAGGGCAGCCAGCTAACTGAGCCAGGAATTAGGCGTCTGCCTTGTGCAGTGGATGCCTGGGGTGGGTCTGGCTCAGTCTAGTGGAACCACCGCCTTGCTTCACCTTTCCTCAGGTGAGCCTTATCCTTAAGATTTGATTACATTTCCTCTGGTATTTCAGTTCCCTGACGGAGAGTAGTCTTGCCCTTGTGTCTTTATCTCCTTACCAGCCAAGTTAAAGGTTGGAATCTCTCCCCAGTATTAATGCGACTAAACACCCAGTTCAGAAGAGAGACTACATTCCTTCCAATGGGCTGACAACCGAGTATCACTAATTTCTGCTCAACCTGAGGCACTGTCTGAACTCCTGCTGTAGACTTGGTTAGGTAAGATTGCCAGTCTAAAACAACATGGGGCCACCCAGGCTTTCGGATGCTGGATTTTCAGTTAATGCTCATTCGCTCAGGGATGAGTACTGAGCTCCACTGACAGTGCAATTACTTAGAGCTCCCTGATTCCACCATGTCTTGTTCCTGTTGGTGCCAGCGGTACCTCTCCTCCCTGCTGCCTGGATAACTCCTACCCACTCTTTCACTCTCAGCTCATGCATCTCTTCCTCCATAAAACATTTCCAGACAGCATTAGTGTGGATTTAGGTTTCTCTTCTGTGAGTTCCCATTTGTTATTACAGTGCTTTTCACATAGTATTGCAAATGTCTATTTCTCAGACTCAGCAGCGTCTTAGATGGAGGGCCTGTGTTTTTATCTTTTTAGTTCCAGTGCCACCCACAAGGAGTCTGGGGCCACTGAATGCTTGTGGGACTGACAAGACTGACTGCCTGAATGAAAACAATGGGCCTTTGAAATAATGAAAAGACACATACCAATCCTTAAATGTGTGTTTTACATGTATAGATGTTTTCTATGAATGACTGACACTTTTGGTCTTATTTTAGAATTATTGGAAGGGCCTCCTAGTGAAAATGTACTGGGGAATACTGCACTGATTCAGTAAAAGAAGGCAAAGAGAAATGAACTAATATTTATTATGGACAATATCCTAGGACGGATAAGAACTGGCTTATGTTTATGTTATTCCATTTAATCTTTATAGCAATTCCACGAGCAAATGTATTTTAGCTCTTCCTTTTATAAATGAATAAACTAGGTTTTAAAAAAGTTGAGTTGCTTTCCACTAATTCTAACATTTAGTAAATAGTAAAATTTGGACAGAATCACAGGAGGGTAAGGGCTCAAAAGTCCGATAGATTTAAATCTTAATACTTGCTCTGCATATACTATGTCTAAAATTGGGGTAAGTATTTACTCTCTCTAAGAGTCTTCTATGTATATGCACATCTGTGTGCAAGGTCACGTTTGTGTGTATGACTGTGGACCTGAGAATGCCTGATCATGAGTTTGTTGCAAAGATAAATGAGCTGATACACATGAAGTGTGGCTGCATGGTGATTATTCTGCTTTCATAGCCCAGTAATTTCTCAGTACTATTTAGTCTTCTCTCTTCTCACCATACCAAGATTGCCTTAAGAAAAAGCAAGTTGCTGCCACATTTTGGGTATCAGTGCACAGTTTGGGTCTTCTCTAGCTGCAAAGTGGGCAAAGGAACATCTTCAAATGACTCCTGATGGATTTTACTCCTCAGGTGTTCCTGGAGGAATGACAGCCGTCCAAGGCAGACCTAGAAATGAGCTCCTGTCTCTACTAAACACAGGAAGATCTAACCCTGGGACAATGCCTGGACCAACCAGCGTCTCATCTGGTGTAGCCTGACATGTGGGACATCTCACTGCACTGATCATGTTTGAATGGACTGCACTGTGCCATCTATATACTGGGAATTGCTTAAGATATTTGGAGTTCTCCAGAGCAGAGGATCCAGTAAGGAGTACTCTTAGCATTTCCAGGCATCCTGCTAGCTTAGAGCTGACATTCAGATCCGTCTTAGGGACCTGTGTTTTTATTTTTGGAGAGTAAGGACCAAGTCCAAAGCTTGAGTATCTCTCTTCTATTTCTTTAGCTCCCCTCACCTCACAGAGCACGAGCTGACTAATTCTCTGAGGTAGTCCACAAAAAAAGAAAAGAAAAAAAGCCTGTTAAGTACGTTTGCCTACATGTGGAAAAAGCTTAAAAAATGTGACAAAGCAATAAAGTGTCTTTTGTAAACTGAAGAAGATTCATCAGAGAAATTTAAGGGGAAAAATCAAGGGAGATGAAAACATCTCTCTGTCTCCAGTGGCTGTCATGGCATTGTGCTTACGGAGGCTATGTCAGCCTCCCAAAGCGTACTCCGTGCTTCTTAAGGCAGTAGGAGCTTTCAGGGCCAAGTGGAGCTGCACTCAAGTTCCCCTTAATGAAGTCAGTGTGAGCCCTCTGAATAAAAATGCCTCAAAGGATGTGGAATGGAATGAGAATCAGGCTCACCCAAAATGATAAAAACCATCCGGATTAAGTAAAAGAAATTTTACCTCGGAGCATTGACAAGGATTGTCTGGGCTCCTTGGGGAGCTCAGCCCGGTAGCAGCATGCACGGAAGAATTTCCTTTCTGAAACCTGGCTTTTCAAAAGCCGCCATAACTTGAATCAGAGGGTCCTGGGAAAATGGAAGTTGACATTTTTTTAAACTTTATGGGTTATTAGGGAAGCCCCTTTAGATGAAATTAACTTTAGATCACGGAAAACAATGGCAAAAGCCTGCAAAGAACTTCGTGCACTTTAGATAAGCTAAAATATAATCGCTTATTCATTGAGTGATTGGGGAGGGTTCAGGAATTACTTTAAAAAGGACTAAAACAGTTCAAAGCTATTTCTTAAAAATATCTTATTTCACTGTAGAAAGATCTCTCACTGCTCTTATTGAAGAGCTGGCTCTGTGAGTAATGATTTCTTACCCTTACCTACAATCTATGATTCATTCCTGTTATAACATTCTCTGTTTTATGAAAAGATATTTTTTTTTGCTTTTTTAAATCCAATCTTACCTGTGATTAGTCCTGCCCTACTTTCCCATGTCACCTTCAAAAAAGTGATAAAGCCCGAGTTTCCTCCAAAAATAGACATTATTTGAGTCTCCTTGTTCTATAGCTGTGGTGTCATTAGGGACTTACGTGGCAGTGCAGATACTAAGAAGAAATATGTCATTCGGTTCTGAGGTCAGCCCAGTCTAGGGAGGAAAGAGCAATCTGGTGGTGAAACACCCTACAAAACAGTATCTCTGATTCAACTCACAGAAAGCTCGCTGGAACTAAAAGACACCACCAATATTTTTTTTTCCTGCTAACCAGGGCTGTATCTATCTGACCTAGATTATCAGACCATGAAAAGTGGATATGAGTCCTCTGCAAAGTAAAATCTTAAAGTCTTGGGACTGAAAAGAAGCTTAACAGCTTCCTGTTGCAACACTTCTAATTCTTGAATCTGTCTTCAATAGCTTCTCCTGGTGGTTGTCTAGTCTTGTTAGACACATTTCTAACAAGAAACCCCGTTCTCATGGGAATGTGAGCTCTTTGAGGGCATGGGGACTGCTTTTTTCTCTCCCACTATTATTAGCTCCTGAGTCTAAACAGTACCGAGTACCTATTAAAATCTCACTAGAAATTTGATGAATGAATTAAAGACTGCAGGACCACTCTGAACTACTGTTAACATAACTACATAGTAATTTTGCTGTAAAAGCGTATATGACCTATTTCTTTCTACTTCTCTCTCCATCTCTTCTTTACCCCTTCCTCCTCCTTTTCCCTCGTGGCAGGCATAGAAATTGCGGATGCTGGAAATAAGAATCTAACACTTAGCTCTTTGTACACCAAAGTAACTTACCTGTTCTTGTCATTAATGTGTTTAAAAGAGGCTTAATTTATACAAATTAAGGGATCACTAGCTAGGTGACCCATTTTACTTGAGTTCTACATGTCTCAGTTTTTTCACCTGTAAAATGGAGATGATGATTGCATCTACCTGAGATGATTATGTGAAGACCCAGTGTCATATCATATATAAAGTACTTCAGAACAGTAGCTGACATATAATTCACACTCAGTAAACATGGGAACATTGGTGCCTTATGAAACAGCATTTTCTACATTTATTCATCTTTGACTAGTCTGGTTATCACTCACTGAATAACAAAGTCACTGCTTTGATTTGTCTGCACATTGACTGAGCTCAGATGTGTGATCCTCACTAGGGTTTCTCACATGTGTGAGTGGGGACCCAGAGACATCTGAATACTTGCCTGAGTTGGATGTCTGAGACAGCACACGCCATGGCTGGCAGCTGAAGCGGGCTGTTGACTGGGAGCTCAGCTGCGACTATCAATTAGAGTGTCTACATTTAGCCTCCCCGGGTGGTTTGAGCTTCTCTCAGAATGATGGCCAGGACCACCCCAAGAGCAAGCATTACAGGAGACCCAAATAGATGTAGCAAGCCTTATTATGCCCCAGCCCCAGAAGTTACAGGGTGCGATTCTGCCATATCCCATTGATCCAAGCAGTCACAGGGCTTGCCTGGATTCAGTCGGGTGGATAAATAGATTCCATCTCTTGGGTGTAGGAGTGACAGGGTTACATCACAGAATAGCACGTGGGAGAGGGAGAAATTGTCACTGCCATCTTTGGAAAGTTTCATCAGCCATGTTGACTATCATAATTTTCCCTTATGTTTGAGATTAAATGTATTACTTTATTATTTTTCTTCTGAAATATGTAAGGCCAACAGAAAAGTTTAAGCCCCCAAACCCTCTTTTTATGTGCTAAGCTTTCAAAAGTCTGAAGATTGCTAAGTGGCTTTAGTGAGCATTTTCTGGATAAATATTTAAAGATGCTTCAAATTTTCTGTAGAATAACATGGTATAAAAACTTTTGATTTTGACTTTGGTCTTAGGGTTTGGATGTGGTGACTGAAATAGGTCAAAAAATAGTTAAAAGCAATGTACCTGTCATGGTTGCTTTCATTACATTGGGTTGAATAGTGTCTCTGGTCATTCATTTCACTCTTTACCTTCAGATCATCCAACAAAAATTTTTGAATTAAAATAATTCATACTACATGTTACTTGGTTATTCATATACCTCATATCTCTAGTCTGTCACAGCCTCAGCATAATAATATATTATGTTTTATAGTCCTCAGTAGCTCACATAGCATTTTCACATTCAATATCTTCCATGATCTTTATAATGCAGGCTGTATTACCTAGTATGGTATTTCTGCTTTCCCTTGTAGATATTGAAACTCAGAGAATTTAAAAGAGTTTTCCAACAAGGGAGCAGGGATTTGAGTTACAGTTATTTTTGTAAGCTTAAAAATGTTCATTTATTTATCCAATTTCTGATTATTTTCCTTATAGTATTCAAAATTAGTATAGGTCCAACACTCATTCCCAATGTCTGTCACTTGGCTAAGACCAACATAGGATCCAGAAAAGCTGTTAAGTATTTTCCTAGCTTCCATTGTAACTCAATGTTACCAATTAAAACATTTTCAGCCAATACGACATAAATGGAAGTCTTCTAGGAAGATTCTGGAAATATTTTTTCAGTCTTTGTTGAAAAGGAAAGAGGAAGCTGATTCTGTCTTTTTCACATTCTTTGCACCGTGACTGTGGTAAAGATGACCAGATAGAGACGATGAGGAAAAGATGAAAACTGCAGTCATGCTGGTTTGGATGTTGTTGAGCCACTAATTCAATAACAGCAATCAGTATCTTCCACATTATTTCCTAAACAAACAAGTACATATATGTTAAGCAAATACAGTCTTCTTGATTTAAGCTGATCATGGTTGAGTATTGTTACCAGGAGCAGAACACATTTTTAGGCAAAGTTTCCTTCCCTTCCTTCCTTCCTTCTTTCCTTCCTTTCTTCCTTTTCCTTTCTTTTATTTTTCTTTCTTTTTTTTTTTCTTCAGCCCGTGAAGAGTATTGGAAGGTGTGAGTGATACTAAATACTAAACACTAAACAGTGAGATACCGTTTGAGAGGAGACTTGATAGATACTGTTAAGAGATTTATTGGTGACCTTTCCTTTTTAGGAAAAGTAATGAGAATGATAAAGCACTGAAACTAGAAATGCTGTAGTTGGCCAACAAGTTATAGAAATACTATTTATCTTCTTATCTCATTTACTTAATACAAATACTTAATACATTGTCTAATTAATTTATTAATTACTGTACCACCAGGAATAAAAAGTGACCATAAGGCAGCCATAAAATTGGAAAGATACTTGGAAGTATTTTGTTGTTGCTGTTTTGGGGAAGTATACAACGAACGGCTGATTCATTATGGTGTGTTACATAAACCATGCTACTGTACCCAAAGCATTGATATCTGTAAACAACCAAGGGTATGTGTACGTTCTGATAAAGGTTGGTAATGTATTCATCTCGGTTACTCACATCTCTTTCCATTACCCTTTTCTTCTTCTACACTTCACCTGGGACATGTAAATTTTCTCATTGGCCGCTTGCTGTGTACTACTCCCTCTGCCTGAGTAGTTCCTTTTTTCATTGGTTACCTTCTAATCATCCTGCCGATCTCTGTTAAGGCTTTACTTTCCCTGGACAAATGTCCCTGACACATTTAGCTGCCTTTTCCATAGGCCTCCACAGGCCTTGTCTTTCCTCTGTTGTAACTTGCGATTGCTCGTTTACTTGTCAGTGCCTTGCTAAACTCTAAGTTCCATGAGCGTGAAGATAACACCTTTCATCTTTGTGTCCTCAGAGCCTTGCCTCGTACACAGTGGGTACTTACAACTTGCTGAATAATTGACAGAATCAATTTAATTATCCTTTTATAATTCTTACATTTGCTTTAAACAGTCTTTAGTTAGTTGAAAGAAGCAAGCCTAGATTATTAAATTCACTCGTATGATTTTACTTTTGTCATCATGACAGAAGGAAATAATCCTTTCTTTTGAAGTTTCCCTCTTTTTTGTATTCAGTACAGACTCTTGTTTAATTTTCCAATTTCTTCTTTGACATTCTTTATATGCCAGAGAGCTATCAGTCTTCTCTTTTGCCAATCTTTGTTTGCCAAGTGTGAATGTTCAAAGCCAGAATAATTTCGACATAACATACACTACATTTTCCTACCTAAAAGTTCAAAGAAAAACACTATGCTTGACATGATTTATTTGTGACAAATATGTGTAGCCTGCTTTAATATGTGAAAACATTTTTCATTAGGTTCCTGAGGGGGAGAGTTCTGTCTCACTGGATATACATCTCCATTTTAACAAAATGTTACTCATTCCAATTTTGTTCTGTTTTGTCACCTAGTATCTAAAAAAAAAAAAAAATGCATATTCTGAAGTATAAATGTTCCTGAGATGGATTTAACAGTACATAACATAGGTGATTTAAAAACCTCTAATATGTTGAAACTGTTTAAACCTAATTTTAAATTCATTCTTGGGTTTTCTTTTCCAAGATTGTTGTGAGATTTGCGTAACATCTACTAATAGCCAAGTCAATATTCTAAAATTCAAATCTCTGTTATTCACCTTTCAAGTTAGCTAATTGATCTATTTTTACCTTTGTTAACTTGATATTTTTCAATTCATAAACAATTATCTTCATTTCCCTTTTGTGTTTTATTTTGTGGTATGTTATCTCTGACAGTATTGTTTTATTTATATTATTTTTATGTCATCTTGAATAATTGTGACTCTTTTCAGTTAGCCCTTAGAAAAATTCAAAATTGAAACTCATCAACCTACTTTCTTTTTTTCCACCCCAGATTTTTAGGGATTGATAATGATACACAGCTCTTCTTCCCCAGTACTCCTTTGCTAACAGAGAGCCCCAGACACCATTTGATTGCTTAAGCAATGATTGGATAGCTTTTTGTTTTTTTTTTCAGTCTTCCTTTTCATTAACTCTCTATGTGAAATACATCTCAAAGTACTCTCCATTTTACTTTCTCAGTTATCTCTTGTATGAGTCCATCTCTACCGCCTCTACCCCCTTTCCCCCAGTACTGTCCCACTGGGCTTAAATCATTTCTCATCTATCTTACATGAAAATATCTTGACCTTTTCTACTGTCCCATCCCAGCACACTTCCTGCCAAGCAATCTTTCCAAAACTTACTTTGGAAATCTCATTTGAGTTCTCTGCATGCAATTACAGTTATTTCCACCCCTCTTGGCAAAAGGTAAAGATCCTTCATGCGGTTAGTCTCCAGCCCTACTGAAATTTTTTTCAGGTCTTCAAACAAATCTTATTCTCTTGCCTTCCTGATCTCTTGATCTTTTGCATATAATAGTTCCTTTGGCTGCAAAACCCTCTTCTCTAATCCCACTGCCCCACCCACTTTCTGTCTCTTCTCAAGGCTCACTCATCCTTCAGTCTCAGCCTCAAAAAGCCTTTGAAGCCCAGCCTCCACCCTCTTCTCCTAAGTAGGAGGGTTAGTTCCCAGCTCATGTTCTCACATAAAGCCTTCTGCTTCCCTTCTCACTCTTAGTCCATTGAACCATTATGTTTTTTTTTTTTTTTTAGTTTTATTTCTACTTTTTGGGGCGGAAAATTAATTTATCTTCTTAATGGAGGAACTAGGGATTGAACCTAGGACCTTGTGCCTGCTAAGCATACTTTCTACCGCAGAGCTATGCCCTCCCGCCTGTTATGGCATCTTGGCTGTGCCTTTCACCTTGTTGGAAATTCTGTGAGGTTAGACTCTTTACATCTTTTCCTACTTTGTCCCTGATTCAGAGCATATAATTATTATTTATAAAATAAATTAATTCATTAATAGTACTTCCTGAGTAGTTTTGATGGTTTCCCAACTTCTGCTTGGGACCATCTCTCAGAGAGAAACTATTCCTTTAGGGAGGTAAAATTCTGTAATTTTTTTTTTCTATCAATGTTATGAGCTTTCTAAAATTATTAATTTGAAGCCTTTTTTTTTATCTTTCTCACACCTTTTTCTAGTATTTCAAACTACACACTCTTACGATCACTATCTTTCAAATTGTCTTCCTTGAGAAAAATGAGTCACTGATTTTTATGGGCACTGACAGGGCCCTCAGATTGTTACTTTTATTATGTGTAGCTCGTAGTGCCGTAGATTTATTTAATTGGAAAAGTCTGTATGTGTGGTTTCTGATTCTGCTAATGTAATGCTGTTGAGCCAAGGGGAGATATAGAAAAGTTTCAAAATTACTTGCCATTTCTATTAATTAATAATTGGTTCAACTCTTCTTAGTAAAAATGCAATATCTCTTTAATTGTGCTAAGATCCCTCTGAATGTGGAGTGAAATAAGGTAAAAAGCTATGTGACATACTATTTTACAGAGAAAGCCTTGTACAAAAAAGTTTAGAAAATTAGTAACCGGTGCTTTGTCAGTATATGAAATGATTACTACCTCTCTAATCTAATTGATAATATTTTATATGATGGGAAAGTGAGATTAAAGTGACTGAAAGCTTCCAGTATGAGGGAGAAGAGGAGTAAGTTTAAATTACACAGCATTAAAGACAACAATTTATAGCAACACTTTTTTTTCAGAGTTGTATTTTATTAGTGAAATATCACAATCTGCAAGAACATGAAATAGGATACTTACCTTTTGTAAACTCACTGTACTAGGCTAAAGACAGAAATTCTCTTACAGAGGCATCTTTTTCTAACTTCAAATTCTAAAGGAAGGTGAATTTGAATTCATTGACCCTGAATTCACTTATCAATAGCAATTGATAGATGAATGAAAAAGTATTAAGACATTGAGGTCAAATACCTAGAGAAGTTGCTTTCTTTGGCTTGTTTGGCAGACTACTTGTCACTTGCCTCCTCGAATTCTTTTCTTTGTTCAGTTCACTAACCCCATTCTAACTACCAACTCTAGTCTTTTTGTACTTACTTGTTAACCAATCTCTACTTACCTTATTCATCATATCCATGAAGTGGTCCCCTATTTGGGTATCAGCAGAGCTTCTCTTTTCTGTTCTTAAAGAGTAAGCCCCAGACAACTTTTTTCTGCTGTGTGGCCCTGGTCATCTACCCTCACGGCCTTGATGTGCCTGATTTGTTGAGCCTCTGTATGTTCAGTACTTAGTACCATCGTTGTATACAGTGGATGCTCAATTACTTTTGAATGAGTGTATAAGTGAACGACTGGATGCCTGACTCAAGCCTGGCTCATCAAATCCTCTCACTTGAAAATTACAACTGAGAAACTTGTTGCTGAGAATTGGTGACTAAGTCACAGTAATTGTAGAACTCAAGAGGGAAACATCTACGAATTGCTAATGTTAAATTACCCACACCTGATCAGGTTCCTACTCCACTGAAGTGTGGTCACCCAGCTCTACTGCAGATTGTAAGGGGTATTCCAGCATGCATCTGGTTATCTCTATTGTACAATTACTTTACTTGCAACCACTAATTCACGTACTCTCAGCCATCACTTTCATCTGCAAGTGTTTGTTTGAGTGTGCATGGGTAGCAATAAATTATACATACACACATATATATGAGTATGTATAGTATTCCTCTAAATAAAGCAAACACAAATGAAATATTGTATCTGTTAATGCATGTTGTTTATCAACCTAGAATTATACATAGATTTATTATTTTTTGTGTGTCTCTTGGCATCAGATATATGTGTATCTGGACATAAAAGTTAAAGAAGGCATATATTTAAAATTACTATAGATTAGATATGTGCAAATAGATGTGTTTAGGGCAATGTGTGATTTTAGTGTAAACTACCATTTATTATATGCTCTCATTATGGGTTGAAAGCCATTGTGCTATTTTTTTTTTATCTTTCTCATATTATGGAAGGGTTTTATTCTGCTCTTTATTTTGTGTTTGTGTCTCATTTTCATTAATTTAAAGATCTATTTTTAAAAGGTAGTCTGATTGAAGAACAACAAAAAACAGTGAGAAAAAAAATCAAGACTTTTTTGGTTACTTATGTTTTGCTTCTTCCTCTTCTCCTCCATTAGTTGCATTTGTCCTGGTTCATTGATCAAACGAGGCATTTTATGTTCAAAACATTTCTATTTAGAATTTCTTCCACTTGAGAGATGAAAGTATTAAATAGTCTCTGATTTTGAGGCTTCCATTTCCCTTCTATTATATTTCCTGCATATTAAAACATTGTAGCCACTTTGACTAATGCCATTTTGATTAATCTTACTTTAATACTATAGACCCTTTTAAAACAGAATATTCTCAGTATGGTGATTATGAAATGATATTTGGATCTCTAATTTCTTGTTATTTTTCATAAGCTAGAAGTAGTGAAGAGATAATAGATTACTCTAAATTTGTACTTCTTTCTAAAACAGAAACTTAAAATATTTCTAATAGTTATGAATATATAATCGTGAATGAGACTGGATACAGTTTTCCTTCTGTGAAGGGATGCTTTTAAGGTGTACAGATGAGAAACTCAAAATTCGCTCAGGGCTTTTTGTAGGAGGTCTCATCCCAGGCTTGCTAATTATCCTGTAAGGGAAAGAAGCTCCAAGCAGCTGGATCCCCTATGACCTAGAATTCTAATTCCATTATTGCATTTTACTTTATATGAGGGATGGAATGACTACATTAGAATTCAGGGTTTGATGCTAGAATTTTCCCATCTCTCGTCTCAGGAATATTGTGGGGTGTTTGTTTTCCCCAAACCTCAAAATATTCCAAAGATGATTTTTCAGTAGGGCAGAGAAAGGAATCATTTCAAGGGAACTGTCTTATGCTTTATGGTGGCAAATGGCTTCTCCCCTTGGAGAAGTCTACCACCACCAACACAGTTCCTAAAATGTCCTTTCTCCAGCATTGTCACAACCAGTCATCCTCTCCCCTCTCCATAAATCTACAAATTTCGGGGTCTTCTTTAGTAAGAAAAATCAAATGTATCCTGCTGAAAGTATATCATAGATAAGTACTCTCCATTATATTTCTGCTAGTATGTTTACTAGAAGATCTAGTTAAGGGCCATATTTACAATGGCATTTAACTGGAGTTATTCCTTACAATTTTACCATTTTAGATAAGTTTCTGTTTCTTGGTTTCAGTTAGTTTATCATCATAGTCTACCTTCCTTTGTTGTCTTTTGGGGTATTCCAAGATGGGTCAGGAATTCAGGTCTTCAAAGTGAACCTGATAGTCTGAAAGGGGGTGAGGATGTTTCAAAAGAGATAAGACTGACTGAGGTGCCAAATCATGGTAGCCTGTGATGTAGTTATGATCTATCATTGTGCACGATTTCCTGTGCTATCATATAGTAAAAAGTTTGTTATACACTGGAGATGACTGTACTGGAAATAGGTAAGAAATTCTAGTTTCTTCTTGGAGTTTATAAGACTATTTTCAAGTAAATGATTTCCTAAAGAAATGGCCCTTTGGTGAGACACCAGGGAATAATGGAAATAGATTGAGAAAAATGCCACAAGCTTATTTTATTGATCATATTCCCATGAGTTTAAATGTAATTTTTAATTAGAGTGTATTACCAAAAATACCTTTTTCTATTTATTTAAAAATATTGATCATATTTTGACCCTTTTAACTTACAGCAAGAGTGACACAGTCTGTGAAGTGTTTAGGAAAAAATCAATCTATTATCTGCCCTTGACATGATTAGCCAGTTATTTCCAGAATAAATGATAATAACACTGAGCAGATTAAGAGAGCTGGTGCTTTTTTCATATCAAATATATCAACATTTAATTTACAAAATTGTTAAATTTTACAAAATACATTTGAAGAATCCACTACTATTTTGCCATATTTAGTGATGTTGATTTTAGGAAAAGATGACCACATAAACATTGATACATTGATGAGTATATGTAAAGTATATAATTGTTATGTTTATCCAAATGGTTTACTGCAATTATTATCTTTGCTTGATAAACTAGAATAAAAATGGGCTTGTTATTGGCATTTACATGAGAAGTGTCAAAATTTTTTTAAATTGAAGTATAGTTGATTTACAATGTTATATTAGTTTCAGGTGTATAATATAGTGATTCAACATTTTTATAGATTATAGTTATTATAAAATATTGGTTATAGTCTCTGTAATATATTGAATCCTTGTATTTATTTTATATCTAGTACATTGTACCTCTTAATCTCTATCCCCTGATCAAATCTTGCCCCTTCCCCCACCCCTGTCCTCACTGGTTTGTTCTGTGTATCTATGAGCCTGTTTATTTTGTTATATTCATTCATTTGTTTAATTTTTTTTTAGATTCCACAAATAAATGAAAACAGAGCATTTGTCTTTCTCTGTCTGATTTACTTCAGTAAGCATAATACCAGGTCCATCCATGTTGTTGAAAATGGCAAAATTCATTCATTTTATAGCTGAGTAATTTTCCATTGTATGTATATTCCACAGCTTCTTTATCCAGTCATCTTTTGATGGACATTTACGTTGCTTTCCATATCTTGACTATTGTAAATGCTGCTGCTATGAACATTGGGGTATATATATGTTTTTGAATTAGTTTCCTTTTATTTGGATGTACACCCAGGAGTGGAATTGCTGGATCAT
Source organism: Camelus ferus (assembly GCF_009834535.1). Classification (NCBI taxonomy): domain Eukaryota; kingdom Metazoa; phylum Chordata; class Mammalia; order Artiodactyla; family Camelidae; genus Camelus; species Camelus ferus. The sequence goes on along the minus strand of NC_045698.1, from coordinate 21,437,589 downwards.
ATAGTAGTTCTATTTTTAATTTTTTTAGAAACTTCCTACTGTTTTCCATAGTGGCTGCATCAAATTACATTCCCATCAACAGTGAACTAAGGTTCCTTTTTCCCCACATCTTGGCCACAGTTATTATTTGTTGTCTTTTTGATGACAGCCATGCTGCCATGTTGTTTGGTAATATCTCATTGTGGATTTAACGTGCATTCTCTGAGAATTAATGATATTGAACATCTTTTCATTAGCCTTTGAGCTATCTGTATGTCTTCCTTTTGGGGGGAGGGAGGTAATTTAATTAATTAATTAATTTTAATTGGAGGTACCAGGGATTGAACCCAGGACTTCATGAATGCTAAGCATGCACTCTACCATTTGAGCTATACCTTCCCACACCATCTGGATGTTTTCTTTGGAAAAATGTCTATTCAGGTCTCCCACTCATTAATTTTTTTTGATGTTGAGTTTTATGATCTGTTTGTACATTTTGGATATTAATCCCTTGTCAGTCACATCATTTGCAAATATCTTTTCACATTCAGTAGGTTGTCTTTCATTATGTCTGTTTCCTTTCCTGTGCAAAAGCTTTTAAGTTTCATTATATCCTATTTGTTTATTTTTGCTTTTATTTCCTTTGCCTGAGGGACAGATCCAAAAAAGTATTACTAAAACAATGTCAAAGAGTGTTTTGCTTATGTTTTCTTCTAGGAGTTTTGTAGTTTCTGGTCTTATGTTTAGATCCATTATGAGTTTACTTTTATATATGGTGTGAGAAAATGTTCTAATTTTATTCTTTTATAAGCATATGTCCAGTTTTCCCAACACCACTTATTGAAGAGACTGTCTTTTCCTCATTATATTTTTTGTCTCCCTTTATTATCGATTAATTGACTGTATGTGTGTGGATTTATTACTGGGCTCTCTATTCTCTCCTGTTGATCAGTGTGTCTGTTTTTTGTGCCAGTACCATACTGTTTTAATTACTCTAGTCTTGTAGTATAGTCTGAAGTCAGAGAGCCTCGAACCTCAGGTTTGTTCTTTTTTCTCAATATTTCTTTGGCTATTTGAGTTCTGTTTAAGTTTTGTTCATTTTGGGATTTTTTGTTCTAGTTCTGTGAAAAATGTCACAGGTATCTTGACAGAGATTTCTTAAATCTGTAGATTGCTTTGGGTAGGGGATATTTTAACAATATTAATTCTTCTAATCCATGAACATGGGGTATTTTTTTCATTTATTTGTATCATTATCAGTTTCCTTTATCAATGTCTTATCATTTTCAGAGTATAGGTCTTTCACCTCCTTAAGTTTATTTATTTCCAGATATTATATTCTTTTTGAGGCAGTTGTAAGTGGAATTGTTTTCTTGTTTTCTCCTGACAGTTCATCTGTTAGAAAAGCAACAGATTTTTGTATGTTAATCTTATATTTTGCAACTTTACTGAATTCATTTATTAGTTCCAATAGTTTTTTTGGTGGAGACTTTAGGGTTTTCTGTATATATATAGTATCATGTCATATGCAAAAAGTGACAGTTTTACTTCTTTATTTCCAGTTTGGATGCCTTTTCTTTCTTTTTCTTGTCTGATTGCTGTGGCTAGGACTTCCAATATAATATTAAGTAGAAATAGTGGATGTGGGCATCCTTGTACTTTTCTTGATTTTAGAAGAAAAAATTTCAGTTTTTCACTATTGTGTATGATGCCAGATACTTTTTCTGCATCTACTGAGATAGTCATGTGATTTTTATCCTTTATTTTATAAAGTGACATATCACATGAACTGATTTGTGGATATTGAATCATCTTTGCATCCCTGGAATAAATTCTGCTTGATCATGGTATATGATCCTTTTTACATACTGTTGGATTCAGTTTGCTAATATTTTCTTGAGAATTTTTGCATCTATATTCATCAGAAATGTTGACTTGTACTTTTTTTTCAGTGTCTTTGCCTCATTTTGGTATTAGGGTGATCGTAGCCATGTAGAATTTGGAAGTATTCCCCCCTTTTCAATTTTTTGGAATAGTCTGAGAAATTAATTCTTAGTTCTTCTTTATGTGTTTGGTAGAATTCCCCCATGAAGCCATCTGGTCCTGGACTTTTGTTTGTTAGGAATTTAAAAATTACTGATTAAACCTCTATACTAGTAATTGGTCTGTTAAGATTATGTATTTCTTTCTGATTCAGTGTTGGAAGGCTGTGTGTTTCTGGAATTTATCCATTTCTTCTAGATTATTCAATTTGTTGGCATATAGCTGTTTATAGTATTTTCTTGTGGTTTGTTTGTATTTCTGTGTTATGGGTTGTAATTTCTCCTCTTTCATTTTCTATTTTGTCTACATGGGTCCTCTCTCTCTTTTTCTTAGAGAACTTGGCTAAAGGTTTATCAATTTTATTTATCTTTTCAAAAATCCAGCTCTTGGTTTCATTGATCTTTTCTGTTCTTTTTTGGGTTTTTTTTTTTTTTTTTTTTCCCTTGGTCTCTATTTTATTTATTTCCTCTCTGATCTTTATTATTTCCTTCCTTCTGCTCCCTTTAGAATTTTCTATCTTTAACTTTTGCCATTTTAATTATGATGTATCTTGGAGTGCGTCTCTTTGGGTCCATCTTATTTGGGACTCTGATTTCTGTACCCAGGTATTTGTTTCCTTCTTCATGTTCAGGAAGTTTTCAGCTATAATTTTATCAAATACATTTTCTGCCCCTTTGTTTCTCTCTTTTGCTTCTGGGACTCCTATAATGCAAATGTTAGTTAGCTTGATGTCCTAGAGGCCCATTCAACTATTCCAATTTAAAAAAAAAAATCTTTTTCTGTTTGTTGTTCTAATTGGGTGCTTTTCATTATTCTATCTCCCAGATTACTTATGCATTCGTTTGTACCACCTAATCTGCTGTTAATTCCCTCTAGTGTATTTTTCATTTCAGTTATTGTATTAATCAACTCTGACTGGTTCTTTTTTAATATTTTCTAGTTCTTCATTAAAATTCTCACTCTGTTCATCTATTCTTTCCCCCGGTTCTGTTAGCATTCTTACTACTATTGCTTTGAACTCTTTATCAGGTAAGTTATTTATCTCTGTTTCATTACATTTTTTTCTTGTTCTTTCATTTGAATCATATTCCTCTGTCTTCATTTTTCTGTGTGTGCCCAGGTGGCTTTGGTGGGAGAACCGAATCTGAAGTGAGCATGGGCTGCTTCTTCCACTGGGGTGTGCTGGCCGCCACGTAGCCTTGGTGGGAGGAGGTAGAGCTGGACGTAGAGGGGCTAGAGCCAGAGCCAGATACTAGCCAGGACATCTCCTATGCTCAAGGAGCATCATCACTCTATTGGGAGTGGGGTTGGGGCCTGAGGAGCTAGAGGAAGAATCCTAAGAATGTGGGGTTTCTCCTAGGTTGGTGGTGGTCACTGCTTTGGTTTGGGATGTGGTTAGAGGACTGAAGACTTGGGGTTACACATTGGTGGTGCTTTGACTTTTCCCTACTGTACCCCCTCCCAACTGTTCCCAGGCATGGGGGCTCCAAAGATAGCAGTCTCTGCCCTAGAGGTAGCCTTGCTTCCTCCTGAGTGTGTGCACCAAAACAAGGGCTGGCTGGTGTGCAAGTCTTGGTTAGAGGCTGGGCTGGGGCCAGAAGATTTGATGCCACAGTGCTGAGCTGGGCCCACCTTCTCCCAAATATGCACAGGGACTTGTTTCTGGAATGACAGTCTCTGCCGTGGCGCTAGCTTTAGTCCCGTCTGAGTGTGCACGGTGACTGGCTCTCCTGTGATGGTGGTCTCCACCCTGGGATTAGCTTCACTCCTTTCTGAGTTCCTGCAGGGATGCATGCTGGCTGTGGAGGTCTCCTCCCTGGAGCTAGTCTTGGTCCCACCTAAGTGTGTGCACCAAAGTATGTGCTGTCAGTGGTTGCCTCCATGCCAGTCAGAGACAGGGCTGGGGCTGAACCAACTCTGTTCCCTCCAGGTATGCACACTCTTGTTGGTATTGGCAGCCTCTGCCTTAGTGGGGAACAGCATTGGAGCAACAGGGGCTGGAGCAGGAATCCAGTGTGGGGTAGGGGGTGTGCTGGAGTGATCTTGGCAAGCTGGCCAGAGCCCCAGGCAGTTTCCTATATGCTGTTTCCACCCTGTGACTAGGAGTCAGCAAGTCTGTGTGCAAAGGAAAAAAAACAAATACTTAGGAAATTCATCAAGATTGTTTTCTAACAGATAATTTATTATCCACTACTATAATGCATTGAAACTATTTCTGTGCTGGGAATCACAGGACTGCCGGTGGTGGTGGTGTGAGAGTTTTTTGTGTTTATGTGTGTATGTGCACCCCTGTGTATGTGTAAACACATTCAGGGAGCATTTGTTTAGTCTGCTTTAATGTTATCACAGCTAACATTTGTGTATGTTTGTTTTCTTTATCTCAGCTCTAGTAAATCCATGAAAAACAGATGAAAGCCAAATCTTTCATTATTTCTAAATCCCTGATTATGACATGTTTCTCCTAAAATGTGTCCCCAAAGAGTGAGAGAAACATCTGTAACTACATACAGGTTATGTCGTAGACCCCTCCGTAGCATTTTGTCCATATGGAGCTTAATTCTGTAAACTACCTATAACTAGGTATAAAATTCAGACAGAAAATAGCAATTTATCACAAGTACCCAGCTGGTTTCTTCTTCTAAGTGGTTATTTCCTAATCTGAAATCCAGCCCATTCAGTGCCCACTTACATTTTTGAGCTATAAAATCAGTAATAAATAGCAAGAACATTCCCTTAAGAGATTAGCCATGCATTCCAATGGGAAGAACAAATGAAGGGCAATGCCATAGAACTGTGTGCTTGGAATTCAACGTAGGAAATAAAATATGGAAAAATGAGAGTGCTCCTTTAATCAAGTTGATCAATAATGCAATGTAAGATTTGTTTAAAATTCCTCCTAAATCCAGAAATGCTCTTTAAAAGCACATTTTTAGAGAAATATGTTTTTAATTAGTATAAACATAGTAAGAGTTTTTGAATATTTTACTGACTTATTGATCTTCCTTTAACATAATTGAAACTGATCAGTTCAAACTACACATTTTGAGCCCTCTTCAAGTTGAAGGCTTGAAATCTGTCTTAGAATATTGATACATTGCTCTCTGAGAAAGTGCATTATTCATTTCAAATTCATATCCAATATAACTGTGCTATGTAGAAATATTTCAACCCAAGATAATCAGCTTCTCAGCTGGCTTAACTATTTTTGAATATAAGTGTATGTATGTTACATGTTTGAGAGTATATATGTATTTATATACATACCTATATATACAAGTATACATGTACATTATATAAATAATATATAAACTTAAATAAACATATATAAAAATACATATATACATAAATACGCACACATATAAAATTTAGCATAAATTATTCAATGATAGGATATCATCTTTCTCTCATGTCCTTATATCCAGTTTATTCTTTTCCCCATAAGTGTACTAATAGGAAAATGAAATAATCCATTATGTTTTCTATGATTCTACTCTTTATAATAGTATATATAATAAGATATCATAAAGCCCTTTGTCTCTCAAAGGCTAGCAAATCAGTTAGCAAACATAAACATATTAAAAATGCAAGACTGCTATGTAGAAATATATAGAAATAGGAAAATCATAGTCAAAAAGTACCAATGCTGTTTCTCTGAATTCTTACCACCACTGTAGGAAGTAGTTATTACTAATTTCACTTTAGAGATAGGACATTCATCCAGAAATTAATTTAACTAGGATCACCTTGCTGCTATATAGCTCATTGAATATTTGAACTCAAATATGGGCAATTCTAAAGCCCTTATTTTTTCATTATATAATGCTGACTTCCATAATAAAAATCGATACAATAAAGTTAAATATATTGGAAAACAGCCAGTAATTAAAGGACAGTTGAAATTATACAATAGAAAATAAATTACTCATTTCTTGAACAGTTTGTGACATTTTCATAAAAGAGGAAAAATTTGATTATGTCTTAAAAATTAGGTTAGGCCTTGAAGAAAAGAGTGTGTTAATGGGCAAAATTTGGAAGGTGGAAAGGCACAAGATATGTGTAAGGGAGACTAGAAAAGAAGAAAAATTCAGCTAGAATGTAAGATCCAAGAGGATCAGAGTTTGAAGATATTGTTGAACATGTTGATTACAGCCAAATTCAAAGGGACTTGAAAATCAGTTCATGAGGGTTGAATGATATCTTGGCACGTAGAAAACACTCAATAACTTTTTGATTGAATGAATTAATTTATAATGTAGGCAACAGGAAGTGTTCATGGTTTTTAGTGCAGAAGCATGGTATGATGACAATATTGCTTCATAATCATATTTCTGATGGCATTATTCTGAGGGACTTCTAAGCATGAGATAATGGCAGAAGAATTTAAAAGAATGGATAGATAAATGACATGTTTACAGGTTGTATTCAGGAGTCAATGTTCTGGGTCTCTGAAATGGAATAATTTATTAAATACTGTTTAAAAACATGTATTGAACACCTACTAGATGCCATGTAAACAAAAGGGGACAGAGTTACAGAACTCTGGGAAAAAGATACAAGAGCATAAGAAAGAGAGTGTTTAACCATGAGATTAGGAGTAATAGATGTCGGAAGAGACATTTGAATTTAATAGAATTCACCTTGAATGAGTATTGAACTTGTTCAAAGGGTGCATATGGCAAAGTAGGAGACATCTGTTTTCTAGAGAATACACAGTTTTCTAGTAATAAAATCACTGCATTAAGATGAAAATACTGGGAAAGCAGGGCTATTGTATATTTAGATATATGTGTGTGTGTGGTTATTCCTAGATACTGTAAAGTGCAGTTTGTTAACCCCTTCTAAATTTTTTGAAAATTTATTTTCAATCACTGTAATGGTGTCTATAAAAAATCTGAATCTATTTAATAATATATTTTATATTTATTAATATTTAATTTCCAATATTTATATAATCTATAATTATGTGTAACTTACATAAACTATATTAAATGGTTTTATTTTAATACTTGAATAATATTAGTATATCTTAAATTCCTATGAATTCAAAATTTTGAGTTGTGATGCTTTGGAATGTGTGCTTTATAGAAATATTGTTCTTATATATAGAATATAGATGCATGATATAGCATATACTGTATGTGATGAAATGACTTTTATATATTGCATAATAGATCTGTTAATACCTGGAAAAAAGAGATGCCATTAGAAGAGTAAAGATGTGATTTTATTTTGAGATTTATTTCAATTTAGAATTTCATTCAATGAACATTTAATGAATTCAAGTAACAAGTTGGACAAAGCATAGTTGTAATTCTTTGAATTAATCCATAACCTTTCTTCAATTAGAAAGTCCATGATTCTTCATATTTATGTTTAGATTGCTAACTTTCTAGAAAAATTAACTCCAAAACTAAAAATGTCATCAACCAAACATTTTTTAAAAAACCACATTTCAAATGTAATAAGCTGGTACATTTCAATCAGAGTGCTAGATATAATTTAGAACACTTATCCTTTCAGGGAATGGAAGTAGCAAAACTTCTTTTCTAGTTGTGCCCCTTTGTTCTTGTGTATAAACAGAGTGAGCACCCAGTGAAGTGCTTTGTGTGATTCTCCAATAATTAGTGCTCCCTGTCTCTCACTCTAAATTTCTGAACTAACTCTGAATGCGACGTGGTGATTTTTAGATGAGTCTGGTTAGGTGATAAGGAATTTTACGTATAAAATTTCCCCCTTGCTGTCAAGAGTACTTAGAAGTTCCAGCAAGATTCTCCTTTCTCACTCCGTAATCGAAGGCTGTAAATCATGCTGATAGAAATATGTGAACAACGAAGTCTGGCTTAGAAGTTTTTTATGCTTTTCTTGTAGAAGGAAATAAAGTTTCCTCCCCATTTCATAGTTTAGATGAATAACTGAATAAAACAGAAGTGCTGAAATACTTGAAGGGTTGACAATGGAGCCACTGGGGAGTGACTATGACAGTGGCACTCCTGCCCTGTTGGACACTAAGAACCGCATTTGCTCCTTTAGGGTGATGTCATACTCCCTTAAATTTTATTTGAAGTGCCTGAATACTGGCCGTTTTCGTTTTATACAATCTGAGGAAAGCAATTTGCTATCAATGAATATAACATGAAGATAGTTGAAGGGTGCCCATGATTAATCAATAAATAAAATAAGGCCAAGAAACTAATTATTTTTACTCATCAAGATATTTCTGAAAGTATAATATAAAGCTATTACAGGAAGTGTTCACGTAAATGTCTCTTTCCTTCGACTTTCGGAAAAACCCTTTTCTTAAAGTGTCCCACTAGAAATCGCATGGGTGGAATAAAAAGTAACACACAAAAAAAAGAAATTTAAGTGGAATATTAGTAAGGCCAATTAGAGCAAAATGATATCCCCCCAATTATGCAATTTTTCTTCTAGAAAAGATTCTTATTTTTGCATTTGAATGATGTTTTATCTTCAGAGTATCTGAGAAAGTTTTAGTTCCATTATTAAAATAACATAACAGTTTCAAACATGGATCCTAAACTCCAAGGTTGCCTGAAAGTTGATAGTAACGAATGAGAGATACTAGTAATGACAGAAACTTTTTTTTTCTCGCATAAACTAATGAATTTTGATACAGGAACTATTCACAATCAAGGTTTTGAAAGATAAAATTTGAAAGTTGAATTGTTTCATTTTTTAATCAAACATTTAACACGTGATAAGGGTTTCTTATTGGCTATAGTCAATGGCAGGCATAGTACCACTTGGTAGGAATTCAAAACAGTAGGAGATGATCCTCAGACATTGTTTGAAGGGTACAACGAAAGTTCAAAGTGCTATTTGATTAAACATTCTCATAAATTAGATAAAATGGGCCTTCAATGCTAGAAGACTTTAAAAAATGAAGACAGAGAAAAACACTTATATTTTCCTACAAAGGGCTAAAAGAAGTTTTAGCTGAACTAAATCACGCGAACTTATTACAGCAAACTTATCACAAACTTTACATTCTTGGTGAAGATGAGCTTCCAAAACCTGACTGTTAAGATTTTTCCAAGCTTTATTGTTTTACACTAAATTTGGTATGTTAGTGACAACACTGAGGGAATGCCCACCTGTGTGTGCTTCTAAAATGGGCTACAGCTGCTTCTCAAACTAACATCTTGGTTTCCACATTTTTCTACTGAACATGAAACATTATGGGAGTCCCAAATACCAGCTATTAATTGTCTCCCCTAAAATGTGAGGCAATTCTAAATTTCTGAATGGTTTGCTTTTAAATTCTTTAACCAACTTATTTGGTTAGTAATTGCACCTTTTATATAACTTAATCAATTCTCTTCCAAACACTTCTTAGAAAAACCAAGTCTGTTCCTACTTCAGCACTTCCATACTATGGCACAAGCCTGCACATGTTTGTACGATTTAAAAAAATTTTATATGGACTTTTCATAAACCGTTATCTTCCTGTTTACATGAAACTTGCCGTCTAGAAGTATAAGATAGGCTGGAAAATGTGCTGAAGCACAGATCAGTACTCTGAGATCTGAGAAAGTGCAGACAAACTTTGCTTATAATTCTAAAAGCCTTCATTAATGTTTTAAAGTGGACACCAGAATTGATTATTACAAAGGCCGTGTGTATAATTAAAAGCCAGTTATTAGATCAATATTTAAAAAAATCATTGGTTTAAGAGTGACCTATCTTTCTACAATAAGATAAATGTACAATATTTTGTGTTTATTCCTATATTAAGACATTGAAACTGGTGTTAATGTTATAAGACCTGAAATGGATGAAGAAAATGTGAATTCTTCAGGTCATCAGCCTTCCTGAGGGTAAATGAAAGCCAGTGAAGTTAATTTCAGCAGATAACTTTGTATGCCTCATGTAAAGTTTTCAGAGATTGTTGAAAATAAGATAGAGTTTTAAAAAGCCCAAGTAATTCTGTAATGAAGCAGTTTTCTCATGTTTGAAAACCTCATAGAAAATGCAAAGAAAATTACTTGGCATATGCATTCTGGGAATTTAGCAGGAGATTAACATTCAAAAATCAATCAGTGTAATTTACCATGTTAACAGGATTAAAGAGAACACAGTCATTATATAATAGATGCAGAAAAGGTATTTGATAAAATTCAACACCTTTTCATGATAAAAACTCTTAGCAGACTAGGAATAGAAAGAAACTTTCTCAATTTGATTAAAGATATCAGCAAAAACCCACAGCAAACATCCTATTTAATGGTTAAATATTAAAAGCTGCTCTTTGAGACAAATGAGATAAGAATGCCACTATCACCACCTCTATTCATCATTTTTCTGGAGATCTTAGCCAGTGCAATGGGGTTAAATAAATAAATAGGAAAAGTATTAGAAGAGAAGAAAAAAATTGTCATTATTTGCATATGATAAAATTTAGAAAAACTAGTAAAATTGATTAGTAAATTCTGCAATGTTTCTGTATATAATATTAATATAAACATCAAATTTATTTCTAAATATAAGCAAAATTTAGAAAATGAAAATTATATACTGATAACTTTTAGAATAGCTTTAATATACATCAATTACCCAGGAATAAATTTAACATAAGATATGCCAACTATCTACAAACAAACCTACTAGACAGGAAAGAAACTAAAGAGGATTTAATAAATGGAGAGAGGTACCATATCCCTGGATTGTAAGATCCAATATTGTAACAATATCAAATATACTCTAGTTGATTTATTCATTTAATGGAATTTCAGTCAAAATTTCATCCTTTTTTTTTTCTGGTGGAAATTGACAAGTAGAATCTAAATTATATATGGAAAAGCAAAAGACCAAGAATAGAAATGATCTTGAAAAATAATAAAGTGAGAAATCTTATATTGCCAAATATCTTGACTTACAAAACTTAAGTAATTCAATAATTATTCAGAACTTAATGAAGTAAGAATAGATAAATAAAACAGCACACTTCACCCTGTTATAGTCACTTGAATTATGACAAAGTTCCCTTTCAGTGCAGTAGGAAAAAGATGTTCTTTTCAATAAATGGTTCTAGGTCAACTGGACATCACAGGAAAAAAAAAAAGGAAATCTTGAGGCTTACCTCAGATGATTAAGAAAGAAATCATGTCTGTGAAATCTAGTTCTAAATGTAAAGGTAAAACTCTACTAAAGCTATACATCTTCTGAAAGGTAACAAATGGGAATATCTGTGATTCCAGAATTGATAAATACTTTTTTAGTTGGCTACCAAAACCCTTGGTATGAAAGTAAGTCTCCTAAAGTGAACTTTATTAAAATTGATTACTGACGTTCATTAAAAGTCACCAGTAAGAAAGAGAAAAGTCAAACCACAGAGTGGAGGACTATGTTGGCAATACATAAATCTGAAAAAGAACTCACATCAGGAGTATGCAGAGAGCCTCTTTAAATCATTAAGGAAAATACAGACAATTCAGTTTGAAAGTAATGGGTAAAAGTATTGAAGAGTCACTTTGCAAAAGAAGATATTCAAAAGTCCAATATGCACATACGAAGTTGCTCAACATCATTAGTCATCAGAAATTCAAATTACAACCCAAATGAGGTAATATGAAAAATGAAGCAGAATGAATTAACTTAAAAATGAAGTTAAAATTTTTAAAAACTGAAAATGGAAGTTTTTGATGAGGATATTGAGTAAGTAGAACTCTTCCATTCAGATGGGGGTTATGTAAAACAAGCCAGCCACTATGGAAAATTATATGGAAATATCTACTAAAGCAGAGCATTTGGGTGCACACATCCTATGACCCAGCAATTCTACTATAAGCATATACCTAACAGGAACGAAAACCTGTGTGCACACAATGATACGTACGGGAATGTTCAGAAGAGCAGCTTGAGACATGGTATGACCAATTCATATAAAGTGATGTGAATCACCAAACAGAAATGCCACTGGAGGCACTGCTGCTATGCACGACATCATGGATAAATTTTGCAAACATAATGTGAAGTAAAAGAAGAGTCATAGAAAACTAGGCACAGAAGAGATCTTTTTCTGTACAGATCAAAACCAAAGAGATAGTAGGCAGCCTACTGGTTACATTTTGGAATTAATGTAATAGCTTGAGCAGACAGGAAGTCCAATTCTGTGATGCTGGAATTGTTCCATTTATTCTTCAGAGTGGTGAACACATGGGTGTGCTCACTTCATGATAATTTATCAAGCTATACATGTATACTTTGCTCACCTTATAGTGTGTAGAAAACACCTTAGTAAAATGTTTATTTTATTAAAACAGAAAAAAACATCATATGGTATTTTTCTTTCTCTTTCTGGCTTACTTCATCTAGAATGACTATCTCCAGATCCATCCATGTTGCTTCAAATGACATTATTTTATTCTTTTTAATGGCTGAGTAGTATTCCATTGTATAAATATACTACAGCTTCTTTATCCAGTCATCTGTCAATGGACATTTAGCGTGTTTCCATGTCTTGGCTATTGTATATAGTGCTGCTATGAAAATTGGGGTTCATGTATCTTTTTGAATTAGAGTTCTCTCCAGATATATGCCCAGGACTGGGATTATTGGATCATACGGTAAGTCTGTTTTTAGTTTTTTAAGGAATCTCTATGCTGTTTTCCGTAATGGCTGAACCAAACTACATTCCCACCAACAGTGTAGGAGGGTTCCCTTTTCTCCACACCCTTTCCAGCCATTCTGGAAAATGATGGCCATTCTGACTGGTGTGAGGAGATAGATACTTCATTGTGGTTTTGATTTGCATTTCTCTGTTAATTAGTGATTTTGAACATTTTTTCATATCCCTATTGGCCATTTGTATGTCTTCATTGGAGAATTGCTTGTTTAGGTTTTCTGCCTATTTTTGGATTGGGTTGTTTGTTTTTTTAAGTTGTATGAGCTGTTTATATATTCTGGAAATTAAGCCCTTGTCAGTTTCATCTTTTGCAAATATTTTCTCCCATTCCATCGGTTGTCTTTTTGTCTTACTTATGGTTTCCTTTGCTGTGCAAAAGCTTATCAGTTTAATTAGGTCCCATTTGTTTATTGTTGCTTTTATTTCTATTGCCTAGGTACTGCCCTAGGAGAATGTTACTAAGATTTATGTCAGAGAATGTTTTGTCTATGTTTTCTTCTAAGAGGATTATAGTGTCTTGTCTTATATTTAAATCTTTAAGCCATTTTGAGTTTATTTTTGTGTATGATGTGAGGGAGTATTCTAACTTCATTGATTTACATGCTGCTGTCCAGTTTTCCCAATACCATTTGCTGAAGAGGCTGTCTTCACTCTATTGTATGTTCTTGCCTCCTTTGTCAAAGATTAATTGACCTAAAGTTTGTGGGTTTATTTCTGGGCTCTCTATTCTGTTCCATAATCCGTATGTCTTTTTTTCGTACCAATACCATGCTGTTTTGATTACTGTATCTCCGTAGTATTGTATGAAGTCTGGGAGGGTTATTCCTCCAGCTTCATTCTTTTTCTTCAGTATTGCTGGATCTTTTGTGATTCCATATAGATTTTAGGATTATTTGTTCTAGTTCTGTGAAAAAGTCCTAGGTAATTTGATAGGGATTGCATTAAGTCTGTAGGCTGCCTTGGGCAGTATGGCCATTTTCACAGTATTGATTATTCCAATCCAAGAGCTTGGGATATCTTTCCATTTCTTTAAGTCATCTTTAATTTCCTTAATCAATATTTTTTAGTTCTCCACATGTAAGTCTTTCACCTCCTTGGTCAGATAAATAGATGAAAAAACAAATGTCTTCTATAAAGCACAGGGAACTACATTCAATATCTTGTAGTAACCTATGATGAAAAAGAATATGAAAATGAATATATGTATGTATATACATGACTGAAAAATTATGCTGTACACTAGAAATTGACACATTATAACTGACTATACTTCAATAAATTTTAAAAAAAGAAAAATATATTTGGCTTTTCTATTAAGAAGATGTCACTGAATGTTATTTTCTCAAAATAAATTTAAAAAATATATATTTTAAAACAGAGAGCTGATACCACTGGCTAAACATCAGATTTGTGGAGAGGGTTATGTGAATTACTTGGTGGATGAATAGAATCTTTAGGTTGTACAACTTAAAGTCATTTCTCTAGTGCCAGAAACAGTTTTGTTCCTTGTTCACAAATGCTGAAATAAAACTATAAATGGGTTAAGCAGCTTAATAATCATCACAACCAGGGGAATATGAAAAAGGAGACAGAATTATTAAAATCCTGCCATCATTCTCTATTCAGTCAGAAATTCTGTAGGCAGGTTTTTTCCTCATCTTAATTGGGGTTACACAATTTTTTGAAAGTTCTGATTGTAAAGGAGACAATGGATACTAGACAGTTCTCCCCAAAATGAGAGCAATGTTCCATAGATCAACCTGTAGGCGTTTTGTAGTTGGCAAACTGATGGTGCTTTTAGAACTGCTTCTGGTTTTGAACTTCAGAAAATGGCTATGCAGTATCACATTACAAGGAACACTGCAAAAAGGCCCTTCTTCAACAAGGTATTGTGCTCAGTGTTCTGTGGCTGTTTTGTGCTGTGCTCTTATGTGGTTTTAATTATTATTGTTTACGATGATGATGTTTTAATTGTTGATACTGCACCCTGAGCATCTTGGTGAAAGCTTTGTAATAATTAAAAATATTATCATAATAGTTCCTGGAAAGTAAAGAAATAGCCAAGGCTCCTTAGAGTAAGGTTCATGTGGGAACTAACTGCACCAAGAATCAACATATTTCCCATGGGGAAGTGGGATGTAAGATTAAAAATCGTATCTTTTGCTACCCCCAGCCCAGTCCCTGCTGCTCCTACTGCCTTTGGGACTAACAAGGTTTACTTATTTGTTTTTGTTTGTTTTGTTCAATTTGATCACCCACAGTCTCAATGGCATTTTCTAAACTAGGGAAATATACGAAACATATACTACATTTGCAGGTTATCAGTGGTAACTCTCTTTGATGGACATTTTAGCTTTATACAATGTCTATAACTATTATTACTAGGAAAATTTAGTTTATTAATTAACTTATTTAATGGATGGAAGAGATTTGCAAAAATTTGAGCATTTCTGTGCATTGTGATCTATTTGCTATCTTTTACTGTTACATCATAATAGTTTTCATTGCCATGAAAGTGATTGTAATCACAATTTTCTTTCTGTGAAAGACAGCACCAGTTCATTCATGCTTTGGTTCATGCCTTTTTTTTTTTTTTTTTTGTTTCTTTTTTTGGTGGACAAGAAAATAGTGGTTGTATTAGGGGAAAGCATGATGAGGGATTTTATATTCAAATGCCTTTCTGTGTTTTCTACTAAAGTGCAGACATTATTTAATGGTTTCAAAAACTTCCTTTGACCATATAGGTCAAATAATTCTTGTGTTCCTTCTGATTAAATGAATGACCACACATTAGGTATCATCATCTTCAGATCAAAACTCTTACTCTTAAGCTTGAATTTTATAATTCGGCAATAAAGACAAGCTCTACCTAATATTTATTTATTGACTGTATTTTTTACAGGAACTAGAATAGGAACTATTCCAACTGATCAATTTTCATAGGCTTCAGGAAGATGAGAATATGAAGGAAAATTTCATGCTTTTTAGAGATTTTATACAATAAGTAATCACATCTATCTTAACTAGAGAATCCTATGAATCAGCTGACAAATGTTCTGTTACTAGTCTTTGCAAGTCTGACAACTAAGAATGACTTACTTCTATTGATGATTACTTTGAAAACGAAAAAGGTACCTCAAAATGGAATTTGCATATCTCAAAACATGCGAATCATGAAAAGCTTTTGAATAGAAAACGTTAGCAATTAATGCTATAGTGCCACAATTTTATCTTGAATTTGTTTGAAGGATTACAGAAGGGCTATCACACCAAGATATATTTTACAGAGAATATTTAACGTATAATTTTTAAATTTTCATATTGATTAAACAACTTGAAACATGATTTTTTAAAGCATAACTTCAAAGGAGAATACAATATGCAAAAGTTAATCTCCAAAATATAGTTCTAGCAGTAAAATGTACAAAATGCACGCATTTCATTGATTTTCTTCCGAAGGGAGCACAGCCATTAACTATTCAATGGAAAGCTGAACTTTACTATATTCTGACAGAAAGGTAAAATACAACACAAGGTGAGAAGACTGTGGGAGTTCCTAGAAGAGATACTAGGAAATATATATTTTTCCTTGTTTTCCTGATTGAGGTCAACATATTGCAAACTATGAACTCACTTTTCAACTCTGGATATGAAGAAGGGCAAAATTCCAGAGAGCTCACTGAATAACCTAGAGTTTTAGTTTAATGACACACAGTTTAGCTGCATGTGATATTCTTTTAATGATACACCAGGAATTCTTGAGCTGTAGAGATGACAATTCCTCTCCCCCAGTAGATTTTCCACTCCCTTTTGCTTCTGCTGTATTCCTTTTACAGTATCTTTCATGTGTTATGTGCATGAGTTCATGCATCTATCTCTCTCCATCAGATTGTAATGTGAATAAGCCATGTCTTCAGAGCCCCAGGTCTTTCCCGGTGCCTCACCACAAATGTGTGTTCCGTAAGTGATTTGTAAATGATTACCTGGATGAATAAATGCTTTAGCAAACCATACCTCATTGACCCAGAGATGTGTACATAACACCTTAGTGTCAATTTGGGAAGCTATTTTAGAGGACTATCCAGGAACTAAGTATAATCAATTACTTCTAGATAGTTGGAATGCAACTCAGAAAGGCACCCTGTCCAAGTAATAAGAAGTTACTGAAAGCATTTACCCAACACCAATAGCAAATTAATGAACCGCAATCCGTTTTGGCTGTGATTGTTTCAAATTAGAAGTAACTGTGCTTGGAGCCACAGAGGTTTATAAATGCAGATTCTCCATGAGGTCTGAAAAAGTGAACAATGGCTGTAAGATATACTAAGTCTTCTACGAAAATTTTTGTCAGCACAAATAAAAGGAAATGCCAAGAGTGTTAAGACTGGTGTTGGCCATAGTGACTATACATATGTGATGCAAAAAATCCAGGAAACGGACATGAAAACAACATCTTGATGGAACCAAGATCAAGGCATCTCCTACAGCTGAGAGTTTTGCCAATTCTGCAGGACTAATGCACAAGACTTAATATAAGAACTTTAGTTTACATACACGTTTTTTCCACTAGAGCCCCACCTAATGATGGTTTTGTTTTGATATGACATAGGGAGATTTTTATGATATTGAAGACGCAATTTTAATATTTCTCTTTTTTATACTAGGCCAATTCTTTCTTTCAAAAATCTTATATGACAGTGAAAGGAACAATTCATTAGTGTGGTAGTTAGGAGGAGAGGAGTCAGAAATGATCATGCTGCTTTTTGGAAGTAGTGTTGGAGCACATCACAGTGGGCACGGGATCAAGGCTGCTGTGCACCAACCCTTAATGGGTGTTTTGGGTACATGGTGGTAGGATTGGGGCCGGCTGTTCGGGCCATTTGGACATCCGCCTGTGCCTTACAGTATTGCTCTTTTGGCAGAAGCTGCCAGAGCTGCTTTCCAAGTTTGCATCTGATCAGTGGACAGAACTCTGTTTCTTATTCTTTTATGCTTTGTCTCTCCACGCCCTGTTTTCACACTCTGGATAAATGCTCTCTTGCGGTTTGGTGACCCGAACTCTCTACTGCCCAGCACAGAAGATGAATGTCAGGGTTGAACTCAGCCCCTAACTCTCTACTGCATCCTTTACATTCTCTCACAGTTTTCTTATAACAAATTATGCAACGTATATATAGACAGGATGATGAGAACAGTGGTCAAAGGGAGAAATTACGCAGATCAGACAGATGAAACACTGACTGCTTCCAGTTTCCTGCGCTCCTGTGTTTCTTTTCATTCTCATTTTGGATACTTTCCCTACATTTCGTTTCCCTTCTGCACTTTGGCAGGCACCCAAATTCAGCTGCAGATATTTTTTTCTTTGACCTTGCTAAGAATGAATCCCAAATTCCTATTCAAATGAAAGCAGAATTTCCAAGTATAGGTGTTGTAGTCGGTCATGAACACACAAAGATGTCATCAAATAAAATAAGAATAAAAAGTAGGGAGGCAGGAAAAGAGGATGGGAAAAAAAGTACAAAATTAATGAAACAGAATTTGAAAGCATAAGGCGAAGTGATGAAGTGATGTTCACATGCTAACGTCAGGCAGGGGGCATGTCTCCTCATCTCTGTTTCAGGCAGCAGGCTCAGTTTACCCTCATCCTTGTTGCTGATTAAGAGTTCTGAAGGCCCATCCGTCATTAAACCGTCTCAATGTATTATTAAAACAGCAAAATGACTTTTCCTCCAGGCATACAGAATAAAACAAACTGCAACAACTTCACGCTGTGTCTATACAACACAGAATGAAATGGAAATTTCTCACTCTCCACTTATTTTGATCAATGTGCATAACTAAACGAGAGAGCAGGGACCACATTTTTACTTTGTGGCCTGCAGGAGCCAGCCAGCATGGTTATCATTTTGATCAGATCAGATACTGTCAGATGTGTTTGGTTGGTTTTGATTTGGCCAAATTACATATTTCAGAGACACTTCGGCCCTTTGAAGTACCTTTTCTTTAGATTTTTTAAAAATTATCTGGCTCCACAAAATAATATAACAAAGGAAAACTGGGTATGTTTCAATGGAGGGAATGTAAAGAAGTCAGTATTATTAAGAGATTCTTAGACTGATAGCCAAAAAGATGGGCGAGAGTTAGAAAGCATGCTTTGGGAATCTAGTTTTTGCACCTCCATGAATCATTCATTCATAAAACATGGGTGGTGTGAGGTACCCTTCAGGTACTTCTGATATATTTGGAAACTATAGTGCCTTCTGTCAGGAAGTTGAAAATTCGAAGATGGAGAGAGGCAGAAAAAGAAGTGACTGCTTACAATACAATGGGAAGGAAGAATGTGTGGATTCTAAGACACTACAGGATGAAATGGGAGTAGACTTGGGCTTCAGAGATGGTTTTCCATTGAAGTTAATAATGATAATGATCGTGAATACTCTTTGTGTACGAGGCTCTGGATTAGGCTCTGTGCATGCTTTAACTCGTTTAATCTCTAGCAAAATTTCGAGAGAGGTACTACTGTCAGTATTCTCATTTCACATATGAGCAAACATGTTTAGAGAGATCTTTTCCCAAAGACCCTAAGTAGAAAAACAGATTGGAATCCAGGTCTATCTGATTTTATAGCTGAAGCTCTTTTTAACCTCTAGGGTCTATTTCTGCTGTTTCCCTGCAGTGTGAACTTGGGGAAGTAGCTAAACTTTTCTGTGACTTTATTTTCTCATCTCTAAAATGGAGATGGTAAGAGTATGTAATTCATTTGCAAGAATTAAAGGAAACAATACAAAGTAAACTACCAAAGATGTCTTGCACATAGTAAGTGTTCAATAAAGATTAGCTAGTGTTATGTAACGGACTTTCTGCATATTTAAAAGGAGCAGATAGATAGATAGATAACTATTTATATATCTACAAAATGCAAAGTTCCCAAAGACACATTTCTGAGCGTAAACAAGCAAATTGCAGAGACAATTGACACAGGATAATATTTATAAACTATATATTTTCATAGCTACATATCATGTATACAAGAACGCTTTTCAAAGAACACCTGACAGTCTTTTTTCTCTCTCCTTCTTGCTGTCTCTCTCTCTCTCTCTCTCACATACAAACAGTCCTTCAAAACATCAATACAGCTATCATAACTGTCTGGGTCTTTACTAACTGTTTTTATGCAGATTGATTCGGGGGGAAATGACTTGAGTGAGGGAGGAGGTAGGAATACCTGTTAAAGTTACACTTTTCATTTGCTTTGTCACAAACATGCACACATATGAATATGTGTATGCCTTTCAAAAACTGGAGAAAGGCCAAATTCTGTTGTTCTATTGAGAACAAAAATACATTCTGGAAAGATTTCAGATGTGCACTTGCCAAATATGGCTTTCATCCTATTTTCAAACAAATATTGATGTCTTTTGCTAGCAGGATTCTTTAAAAGAGTAATGAAGTATAAATGTTTTCCTATCTCTAAAATTAGGTGCCTCTTTGGGAGACATTTAGATTTTCTAAATTTCTTAGGGCTTTCTGAGCATTTGTGATTATGATGGGGATTTCTGAGTAATGGGACTGTTTCTTTAAATCCCTCCATCTCTGGGGGTATAATTGCTACCATCATTTGCTCTTTGCCCCCATGTGTGTTCTCTGTTTGCCTTCTTTGGCCCTAGAGCTGGGACACGTTCCGACTGGTCCTGCAGGGGCCCTGGCCAGCCAAGCACTAGTGATGTTGGTGCATTCTTTCTCAGGCTATGCTGGTTGCTTTGCTCAGACCACCAGAGGAATCTCAGCAAAGGTTGTGAAAGGCATAGACTCTAACCAATTGTGGTGGGAGATGACCAGGTTCCTGGAATGTCTGGAGGAAGTGAGATTTATGGGGTAAAGAAAGCCCTGATATCATCTAGACTTTTAGAGTTTCAAGAAAATGAATATCTGTGTCTTGATGCTAGGTCCATCAATTTTTTGGTAAGGAATAAAGCATTTTCTTTTCAATTACCTTCAACCTAAAATTTTTTCAGATTTTTAAAATTATTTTGTCAGAGAATGTGCACGTGTGTATATAAATTAATGTATCGCATCTATATTTATCCATTATCTATTTACCTATCATCTATCTATCTAATCAAGTGTACCAAGCACAGCATTTTTTAAAAAGCCAGATAACACATTCCTTTTAATTTCAAAAATCTACAGTTTATTTTTAAAGGAGAGTAACTCTTGTTTTTCATGAGTATACCTTCCAACCAGAAAGTATACAGCATGTCTACAGCATTTAGGACATCGATTTATTATTTGAGAGTTATTAACTGAGGTCCTAGGTACAAAATAAGAAAATATTCCACTTAAGTATTTTAATAACTAATAAAATAAGTGTGCACTGATTTTGAAGTTTACAAAGCTCTTTTCTCATTTCTCTTGTATTTTTATTTTTATACAAAAATTAAAAGATCAGTCAATGGCTTTTTATTTTATTAGAGAAAACATATTATCTTTTGAAAGATAATCAAACTTTTAAAATTACATGTTGCTTTTTCCCAAGATTCTAATATTTCTGATTAATGAAGAAAAGTTTTAAAATTAAATCACTGCCTTTCTTAAAATGATAAGCTACTTTGAACAGAAACCTTCTTAGGTTTACATAAATCTATGAAGAGGACAAGCTTTAGAACAAGAAGGTTTACCTTAATATTTTTCTATCACTAGGTGAAGAGTTTACAAGTTAGTATAACAACATTATCTTCTATTTAAAAGTATGTTTTTAATTATAGATTTTTCAGTCCTCTTTTTGGAATCTATTTTAAAATAATACTTACTTTTTCTACTTTTTTATGTCTAACATACAAATGTAACTTTCTTCTTAGAAAATTTAGTAATTATAGAATGATATAATGCAAAAGAAAATTGGTCAATCAGAATTTTATCATTGAGAATTTTAAAAAGTTAACATTTTGGTTTATATATTTCCAGATTTGTATATAGATACAGCTTTAAAATATAGGTGCTATGCAGTAATGTTTTATAACCCATTGCTTCAAATAATAATATAAGTACCTCCTAGGTTATTAGATGTGTTTTAAAATGCCTTTAGAATTGCATCGTGTTTGTTTGTATGCCTGTATCAAAGTGGTTTTTTTAACTTCCTATTTTTTTTCATTTGAAAGCCTACTTTTGCTTACGAGTAGGCTTTCAAACTATCTTTGTTCAATGCAAAAATAAATTTGTACTTTTTTGTATCTGAATTAACTGCATTTTTTTATACATTATCTTTTGTGATATTTCTCAGGCATATTTTTGTAGGCTGTGGATTTATAAGAACTAATTTTATATTGAGGTTATTAGCACTATATCCTAATATTACCAATATTTTTCTTAGTTTGTATTTTATCATTTAATTTCTTTTTGATTTGTAAGTTTAAAAATTGTATATTAAAATATGTTCTTTTTTTATGATATACACATTTTAGTATTTAGAAATGCCTTTCTCATCCTAATCTGAGACTTAATCATGCCTCCTTCCACTAATGCTACAGTTGGACTCATACTCTTTGGCATTTTGATTGATATGAATTTTGAAGTATGTTCTGGTAAAGGAGAAAGGAGTGGATTTCATGAGAAAGTAACAAGTTGCTAAGGCCTAGATAGAACTGATGAGGCTGGAGGGAAATTAGTCTGATGGCTGGGAACATCAGGAATTTGAAGAGATGTGATTGAAGTCTTGGGTGAATAAGTAAATATTGGAGAATATGAGGAACTTGTCATTTGGGAAAGAGGAAATCACCTTTGTTAGAGAAAAAGCACTTTGAAATTGGCATGATTACATCACATGATACCTTCTCAGTGAAACAGAGATGAAAGAATCTTCTGAAGACAAAGATTTGGACTGGAGGAAGAGTGAAAGTTGCACTAGACTTGCAGGTTGAGAAGTTCAGAGGCAAGCATTCCACAGTGTTGCTGGAATTCCGTAACACTGAAAGAAGTATGACAAGAAGCAGGAAAAAAAAAAAATACAAAGAAAGGACCAGATGAAGACTTGATGAAAGCTATGAATCCTCTCTTCAGATAAATGCATGTTCTCACTATTTTGCAAACAGTTTTAGAGAGGGAGATGATTCTCCTACAATGGGTTAAAGACTTTTACTTTAGGAGACATATAAGACACCCTAAATCTGCAGGCCAGCCTGAGGAAGTCTTATACACTGATGGAAAAGTGGAATCTTCAGAAATACAATAATTATTGTTGGGGCATGCAGTTTTTAAATATAAAGAGTTAAGTGAATAATAAATAAAGAATAAAAATAAATCAAGAATAAAATAAATGGAAAGTCATAGAGACATTCACTTTCTTTGGTTATTTCTTTGATTTTTCTTTCTTCTACTACTCAGGCTGTCCTTTGGGTGGTTTCTTTCTCTTTATATCTGAACTTCTAACAGATGTGGGTGTGTTCCTTGATTAGCAGTGGCCTTCACCCTTGAAGACTAAGCAGGAACCTATGAACCTATGAAAAGGAGAGAAAAATCATTTTCTTAGGGTGGCTTCTACTAAAGAGCCTGAGCTAAAGGTCCAAAAATGGGTTGTTCCGTTTCCTACATGAGCCTGTCCAGGTTTCTACGACAGGAGTGCCAGTAGGCATACTGCAGCTGATAATGGGAGTGCGCTTGACTCATGTTGACTTCAGATCTAGCAAAGACTGCATGGAGATTGGTAAAGTACAAGACTCGTAATGGGAACTCCATTCGTGATAAATCCCTTGTCTTCATGAAGGTTTCAGAGGACATTAACTCATGACACTATTTACTGAAAATGTTTGTCTCTTGTCTAAGGCTGTGTCTATCCAACTGAAAACAAGCAGACTGCATTATTTTCTGCTATACTAATACCAATACTAATGTCAGTGTGGATTTCTTCATGGTCGATTTGATAATTTCTTTGGAGATGAGCCATTCTTATAAAATAATAACAGAAGACAGGGATCAATTGTACCTTATTGACAAGGTTTATTGTCTCCTCTGAAATCATTTTAAAAGACAGACATATGAATTTTACTCAGAAGAAAACTGACTTTGGTGACAAAAGTCCTTATGTTCTATGAGTCTCCCTCCAGAAACAGCTGCATCATTAGAAACATATTTTATGTTTAATATGAGTAGGGTATTACATATATAGGAGAAACTCAAGTAAAATGGAAAGATGTGAAATAGTGAAAGTAACAAAAAAACCCCAAACATATGAAATGATAATTTCAAATAGTTATAACTGAGATAATTTGCAGTATTTGGCACTTTTTTGTCTTGAGACATTTAATGCTGAATCATGTGAATACTGAACTTCAGTAGAAATTAAAACAACCTGATGAGATTCCACCAAATGTGGAGATGCAGGTAAAATCACATAGCTCAAGCCTTTATGCACAGATAAATCAGCAATAGGGAAAAAAAAAAGCTGGTACAGAAAAACTGAAGAAAAGACTGAAGCTTGCCATGCATCTATAGAAATGATATCTGCCTTGATGAATACCATACGAAGAGTGATTAACTTTTACCAAAACAATTTAGTGTTTTAATTATGCTTAATTTATAATTGAGAACGTATATTCTTCAAAAAAAATCAATTATAATTTTCGCTCCTCCCCCGCAGACTGATTCATCCAGAATTCTCAACATCATAATTTAGAGATAATAATTTAATCACTAAGTAATTTATAGAACCTCTTTG
Source organism: Camelus ferus (assembly GCF_009834535.1). Classification (NCBI taxonomy): domain Eukaryota; kingdom Metazoa; phylum Chordata; class Mammalia; order Artiodactyla; family Camelidae; genus Camelus; species Camelus ferus. The sequence continues at coordinate 21,413,215 of NC_045698.1, read as the reverse complement.
AAATTCTTGAGGACTTCAAAGTGCTACTAAAAATAAAATTTAAGAACAAGAGAAGATAAGGATTGCAGCAATGACACAGACATGGTAAATAAAGGAAAAGGGTGTAGTCCATGAAAGTCTCTACATCTTTTGCATACTTTTAAGTTTTGATGAAACTACACACTTCAACTCAGTAGCTTGCTCAGCAGTCACATTGCTATAAGGACTGAAAGATGCTAAAGCAGGCCCGATATGGGAGTTGAGGGGCTCCTCGGATGGGCAGCTTTGGTCTGAGGATTCACCAGCAGCCTCACCAAACTTCCTTAGAACTGCCACGTTGTCTACCACTCCTGCACCCAACTTTTTCTTTCTTCCCTTTCCCCTCCCAAGAGCCAGCCCTGCATTCTGTCAGTTCTCCCAGCCTCCTCCAGCTCTTACTCAGTTCCCTTCACAGATGTTTCCCCTAATACATTTTTGCACATCCAAGTCTCAGCATCATCTGCCTCTCACAGTGCACAGGTGACACAGTTGTATCAGAAGTTATCCAAGAAAACAAGCAACGAGATAGGGGTTTAGGACTGGGTTGCTTATCCCCTGGTGGGTGAAGAGGACACTGTCCTGTTTGGTAGGTGGGGCAATGATACCCCCTTGTACAAGGCAATGTTAATTGCTAAGGATTTCGCTGCTGGTGGTGGGACAATGTCTGGGTGGAGAAGAATGCTGTGATTGGGGATGAGGATTCAGGCATTTGAAAGTTTTGTGTTAACAATGCCTGTAAATATAGTGAAGTTGGCTGGTTCCTTCTAAGTTGTACTGATGCCCTGAAGGGGGCTAATAAGAGACCCAGGGCTGTTCACAAGCTTTGGTACCTTGCAAAGAGACCGTTACCTCCTGTAGTAAAAACACAGACGGAGCTGTGCAGCAGACTGAGTATCTAATAGAGTTGTCAGGCTTCGGAGACATTTGAATGATCATCCAATGCTCTGGTTGCCAGGACCAGGGTGCTTGCTGAGAAAACCTAGGACCCTGAAACATGGGACTGAGGATATCTTGTTATTGGTTCTGCATTTGTCCATGAACCTTCTGGGCCTCAGAGGTGGACTGCCTTTCTGAGAAAGAGCTATCACTTTCACTGTCGGCCTCGTGGCAGGCTGTGGGGTGGGGCATGGTGTTGCTGTCTTCCGCCAGCAGCTGCCTGGGCATGTGGTGGGTGGCAGTAGGCGCTGTGCCCTGTCTGCTGGCCCTGCTGGTGCTGGTTAAGCATCTGATGACCTCAGCCATGCAGGTCATGAACTGCAAGTGCCAGCTCCACCGTGTGGCCCTGCTGCGCAGTGGTGGAGGTGCTAATGCTCTGGTTCTGCTCGGCGGCCTTATCTGCTGGTCACCATCCTGATGACGGCTGGGCCGCCCACTTCCCCTGCATGGCCACTGTGTCCCATGCTGTCAGGAGGCATTGCTCTGGCTGCCTCAGGCTCACTCTTGCTGCTGGGTTTGCTGCTGTGTTAGATGGGTGTCAGTGTCCACTGCCTCCCCATATGTGTAGCTGACCTGTCCTCCATCCAGAATGACCACAGTGGCAATGACAGTGTCTTGAGCATCTCAGGAGGGTTGTCTGCTGGCCAGTGACGTGAGGTCACATCCAGCATCACCAGCTTCATCTGACCCAGCCAGAGCTCTTCTTCCCAACCTCGGCCTCAGTATCCACAGAACTGTGCTAGGATGTGAGTGAATGTGACTGTGTGGGAGTGTGTGTGTGTGTGTGTGTGTGTGAAGCAGATAGTGGTATATGTGAGTATGTATGTGTCCTAGGACTGTACAGCCCTTCTGTGGGATTGCATGATGTATGATTAACAGTCTGTGTGTTACCTGCACATTCACACCACAGGAAGGTGAATGTGGGTCTCCTTGGAACTGAGTGTTTGTGTCCATGAAACTGTCAGAGTCTCCCTGTCTCCATGTGGGGACTCTAGGCTCACAAGTATCTGAGATCCCTGAGAACTATTGACCACTATACCAAACATCGTTCAAATCCAACCTTGCCTTGTTAAACACCTGTAAGGGATCTCCACCTGAGTAACTCCATGCCCACTCCAGAGACTGCTCCAGGGACCCTTCACTGAGAAGAGTAACTGGTGGCAAAGTGGAAAGAACATGGGCTCTGGAATGTGACAGGTCTCGATTGAAATCCCTCCTCTAACACTTACTAACTGGCGGACTTGGGCAAGTGACTTATCCTCTCTGAGCCTCAGTTTCTTGAGGGTCATGGTCATGGTTGTGATAATCAATTGCAAAGATTAAATGACATCCTGTATGGAGGGACTGCACACGTGGCAGATGTGCAATAAAAAAGGTGGGTGTGTGTGCTAAAACAAAATGAAACAAACAAGAAACTCTCCTCCCAAGGGAATAGATGATCCCCTCAGGAGCAGCCCCCTTCTCCATTTCTGGCTGCAGGCTGATAATCGGTAAGACCCAGGGTAACCATATTGGGTGAAATAAAGAACGAAAGAGACTATACAGGCTGAATGAGGTCAAATAATTAGCTAACATACTTGAGCCAGGAGAATCCACCTGTGATGGAATTTTATAGATGCTTCTTCAAAGAGGCCAGAATGCAAGACTATGTGAGCAAGTATTCTTGATGTGGGATAGTTAAGTGACTTTCTTGGGACAAGACATGTTCTAGCAAGGATCTGAGTTGATGAAGGAAACTCACTGCTGCAGTGGCTATTGGAGCCCTGAGAAAAGGGCTGGCCAACCTTAAGGGAGAAAGCTCTGACTTGTGGTGTCCAACGTTAAAAGTAGGAATCATGAAGCTGAGGGAAGCAGGCATACTGGAGTGGACATATTATGTAAGGCCAGAATTCTGATCTAGAAGATGACTGTGTTCCACAGGAGGACCCAGAGGTCACGTTATTCTCCAAGGCCTGTCATCAAAATGCTGGTGAGAGGGACACTAGCATCAGAAATTCAGTGGTAACCTCTGCAGGCCAGGGCTGGTGGCAGGAGAAGCAGATACAATCTTTAGAGGCCAAGTCGCAGAGGCCAGGATGCCACCATTTCTCTGAAGATCAGCAAGGTCACAGGGGCAGCCAAGTGAGCTTGACCCCCAGGGAGTGGTGAAGATGGTTAATGGAACAATGGGCCATGACATCCCTGGGAGCAAGAGTGCTAGAGGGCTGTTCAACGACTCTAACCATAGGGAGAAAAGAAAGGGGCAAGAGTGGAGGAGCAGGAGGCTGAGGATGATTATCCCACTAAAAGGTAACACTCAGCTCCCATACAGGAGCCAATTTTGGATACAGAATCCACAACATCCAAATAGTGGGCACACCTCACATTGAAAGAGGTGAGGAAAAAGGGCAGATGACCAGGGGACCCACTGGTTATGCCACGTAGTACACCATCTGGAACCAGGCAGCCCCACAGAACTCTGGAGCAGCCTCTAAAAATCCAGCTGAAGTGCTGGTCCAGGGGCAACACTCTGTAATCATGAGTCACCCTCAGGATGTAGCATACGCATTGAATCAGAGACCTCTGTGTGAAGCTGTGTCCTCAAGGGAAAGAGCACACAGCTCTGGGAACCGTGCAGTGGAAGCAGGATTACCCGCTGACCATCACTCCTAATGCCCAGCTGGGGGATTCTGCTCCTCTTTACACCGTGCTTTGGGTTTGCAGAGTGGGAGGCTCAAGTGAGCAAAGGGCCATACTCTTGTCAAGGGTCACAGCAGAGGTTCCATTGAAGTGCATGTTACAGCTGCTGCCTGGGTACTTTGGATTGTGCCCAGAGACCACCAGGGTAGAAGAGAAGCCATCACACTGGCAGAGGCAACTGGATTTGATGGCAAGGGGACATGGGGCTCCTTTTCATACAGTGCGAGTGGGGAGGAATATGTGTGGAACCCAGTGGGCGCCTCCTATCACCCACTTGCCCCACTGTAACTGTGAATGGTTATGTAGCGACTCCCATCTCAGGATGATTACCAAGGATGCAGGCCACCCAGAAATGAAGGTTTGGATCATACCAGTCTGAGGGTACACCACCAATAATATGCCGAGGCGATCAGTGAGTATGAAGGGAGTTCTGAATGGATAGCAGAGGGGGGAATGTGGTGTAAGATCAACTGCATCAAAACTACTTCTTCTGCATTTCCTGTCAGGAAGAGAGGCTGTGAGAGCCATGCAAAAGATGCTCCCCAACCTGTGCAGAAAGTAGATCTTTGTGACCCAGGAGGTGGCTGGTGGCAGCCATCAAATCATGTTTCTCAGGGTTCCAGCTGAGGGCAGCATAGTTGAGCAATGGTTCCAACTGCTGTGCTCTGAAAGCCATCACCGCTGTCCCACCAAGGTTGCCCTTCCCAAGCGCTGTTCCCAGCCAGTGCTGAGAGCAGTGCTGAGAGCAGCAGGGGGAGTCATTCCTGGAGATGAGGCATTCTTCTGGCCAGGCCAGTTTGGCTTAGTCCTTCCCATTGGCCCTTGAACCTGCCGACATTTCTTAGACCTGCCTTCTTCCAGGCAACCCTTACTCCCTTTCTCCTTTCCAATAGTCAGGTAAACATCTTAATCTGAGGGCTCTCTAAGACCCTTCTGGTTCCCTCCTAATTTTCTTTTCTTTTAATGAATCTCTCGGCCTTCTGATCCTGTCTTGGCATCTGCTTCTCAGAGAGCCTGCAGTACACATTGGTGTTGACTGAAAACATAGGTCAATTTGGGGACTTGAAGTAAACTGTATCCTAAATCTAGACTGCTTCGAAATACTGATAAGGCCATGAGAATCTCTTGCTCCTTATATATACCAATCGGCTTTTCTTCATTCCCGAATGATAACCCTAGTTCCTAATCCACTCAGCAACCTTTCAGTTCTTTCTTACTTAATATAAGGCAAGAAGGATCACCCAACAAGATAATGTGAATATTTACAATTTCCCCACAATTGTTACACAAGCAACTCAAAACACATGCCCTTCTGACAACAGAATTCTTCTGAGGCAGGATTTATATTAGAAGGTAGAGATGTGTATGAGGAAAGAATGATGAAAGTCACAACCTCCACTTGCGTCAACATTCTGATATGTTTGCTTTGTTTAGTCTTTTCATTAGCTTCAAATTCTGATCATTAAGAAAACTCACAAGATAGCTTGCTGTAAGCGAATATCAGTGAAAAGATTATTGCATCCATCACCCATAAGTCTTTTAAACAGGAAGCACACATCTTATAATGCTAACTAATTTCTTAAACAAATAGGTGCTTGTGATTAGATGGATTTATAAAATCATGTTTACATTACTAACATCATCATCAACATAAACATTTTATAGCATCTATTATGGTAGCTTTCAGGTAGTTGATGCCTCCAAAAACATTTATTGGTCTGAAATGAAAAATATCTTTGAGAAATGAGTTTAATTAAATACAAGCCATAACGGTAAAACTGACTCACCAGCTGGGTGTGACAAAGAAATAAGTAGATCAAAGTGTCATCAAATGGATCCTTCAGGTCCCATGAGTGGGAGAACCACATCACAGCATACGTGTCATTGCCTATAGTAATTAGAGCTGACATCCAAATGGCCTAGATGAGCGCCATGCTGCCACGATGTAGTTGATGATTTGGGCAAATGCCAACTCAACGTGTATGTTTCAGGGTGCAACTCAGTCAGGGGCTCAACAGCATTCGGTATGATCACTAGTTTCCAGCTAGATAAGAGGCAAGTTTCTGGCCTTGGCAGGTTTTTGACACCCTGGGAAAGAAAAAGTTCTCCAGTTTCATCCTGTTTATCACTCCTCCCACAAGCGTGCCTCATAGTGAAGGTTATAGGAAGTTAGTTACAGGGAATTTCTGTTAAATATGGGAATAGGTAAAGAATAAAAGGGAAATGATGGCATGTGCCAAAATTAAGGGGACGAAAATCCTTTTACTGAATGTGTTTCGAAAAATCCAAACAGTTTTGTGACATTTTAGACAGGAAAAGTCATTTTTATACCAAAGTAATGTAGGGTTGTGCAAACCTTCATATCAGTTGATAAAGAAAAATATTACTTTCATAGGTTCACACAAGAAGTTCAAGTATTTCATCTCAGCTTCTCCGATTTTTAAGCCATTTTCCTGCAAACTGGCAAATTTCTGCCTACAGCAAACTGATGAAAATTCACGGGTGTTTTCATTCCTCCAGTTTAGGGAGGAATAGTGAAACTTTTGCCTTAGATCAAACTTTTGAATATTTGAGGGGAGGAAAAAAACCCCACATCCCTTCTCAAATGTGAATACCCAAAATGAAATGTGGCCGTTTCTTACATTTTTAGATGCCTGGAAGTTTTCCACAAACTTCTATAACAGTCACTCTGCAGGCTTCTGCTATAAATGTATCAGGAACTATCTAGGGAAATATTCTATTGAGAGGGAAGGCAGGATTATCTAGCAGTTAGAGCGTGGAATTTGGACTTAGACAACCATCTGAGACCTGCACCTGCCTCTTTCATCGCCTTATGGTGCAGTGCTGTATAAATGATTCAGACTCTCTTTGCTTATGTTTTTCCCTGTGGCAATAGAGGGAAATGGGCCAAGCATTAGCCCCTTCTCAACAATCAGAGAATACCATAAAGGTAAGTATGACATTGTCTGTAAAGAGCTATGACCTGTAATCCAGAAAAACAGTGCAGAGTTGTAAGGGCACAGAGTCTGCGTGCACACGACAGAGTCCTGCATGGAGAGCTGCCGTAGCCTGGCTCCTCACTTCTGTATTTGGCCAGGGGTCCTTATGACACATAGTCAACAGTAAGTCTTGGCAGTTGCTAATTCCATCCACACGTATCTTTCCTTCAGCATCTGGAACATGTCAACCTCCCTCTCACAAGCTCGGTAGAGGAAGACACCCTATAAACAGTCAACCAGCTTGCATGTATTGATTGTCTAATATACAAAATGCATTCTGCTGAGGATTGGACACCTGGTGAAAGTCTGTTAGAACAATAATGATTTATAAAGCACAGTAGCTGTTCTCAAAACACTTGTAAGCATGATCTAGTTATAAAGGGGGTTTTAAAAATGACATGAGATACCCAAAGGTGACAATTAGAAATACTGATTCTAAGACGTTTAAGGAAGTAATAGGAGGAAAGGTATGGGAATTCAGAGTAACCCCTTTGGATGTGATTTTAGTTCGTAACTATGAAGGTGGAGGACAAGCAGATGGAATACGGTGCTTTCAAAAACAGGCTCCAACTGTAATTCTTAATTTAATCATTTAGACTGGACATTCCCAAGCTCTATTAAACTTTAATGCTCAACTCCAAAGAGCTTTGGTCTTGCTTATAAGGACTAACATAGATGGATAGGCTGGTTCTTGGTAGTAGAGCAAGTCGAGCAAGACATCTGTAAAACGGCGGATGCAGAGCAGCCTTGCTGGGGGATATACTGGCATATACCCTCGTTTCAAAGCATATTGGTAAAATGTTTGTTATAAATGATATTGTGACATTATGTATCTCCAAAAAGATGAGCCATGTCAAAACATCTAGTCAATTCAGAGAAAATAGAAATCCAATTTTAGATGAAGTATAAAGTATGTCATTTGGTTTAGGTGGAAAATTGAAAATTTCTATTTTATTTTAAATAGCCATGTTTTAATGTGTCACGTAAACAGCCCAGGAAAGAAGTAAAATTTATTCATGCTGCTTGGTGTAAATAATGTGAATGATAGTAGTATATTGAGATAAAAAGTGAGTTTAATGACCATAAAATTGAAAATTATTTCTCCAGGAAATTTTTAAGAATCAAAAAGATATGATTTCAAACTGTTAATATTATAAACTGACAATAGTTAATTGTAGCAAGATACAGGTATCTTAACTTATTGTGGAATGTGTTCACTTATTCATGTAAGAGGCTTTATCGAAAGTTTGAGGTTTTACTCACAGTCTTGATCAGCATTGTCCAACGGAAAGATAATTCAAGCCACATGTGCAATTTAAAATGTAATTTCCACATTAAGAAAAGTAGAAAAGACACAAGTAAATTATTTTTTGTTATATTTTACTTAATATATGTACAATATTATCATTTCAACATAAAAAATTATTGAGATACTGTGATTTTTTACTGAGACTTCAAAATTCTCTTTGTATTTTATTTATAATACAAGGCAGTTTGAACTAACCATATTTCAGATGTCCGTGGCCACATATGGCTGGTGACCATTGGTAGCCTGGGTCTGGATGATGGGGTAGAATACAAAACAACACAGGCATGGCCACTGCCTTCAGAGAGCTTACAGTCTAGTGTGGAAAACAGACTTTGAACAATAAATCAAAAGTGCAAAATTTTACAGCTTTTAAAAGCATCACAAAATCAATATCGCTGAATACAGGCCCAACATTTAATGTATTCCCACTTTACATAAGCTGTGGATAATGCAGTCTCTATAAGGGTGAGGTTATTCTTGGTATTTTTAAAGAAATACATTCTTAATTAACAGACTTTTGGAATCTATTAATATTCTTTAAGCCTTGTGCTTCCCACTTCCCCCGTATCAGCATTACACTGTAAGTCTGAAGTTAAATCGTGAGTCAGGAGCGTAATAATCCTTTAATACTGTTATGTATGATTTTAAAAAAAATTAAAGCAACTAGGTACAAAATGAAGTTATCAGAAAAAACTTTACTTAGGATGAGAGAAAATACAATACTTTTTCCATGAACTTTCTATAGCTTTATAATTTCTGTGATTTCTGCTGGCATGTGTTTTTGAAGTTTTCTACTAAGTGCTGTAGATATTCACTAGGTTTATTTCAAATGCAACTTACTTCTTTTGAAATCTTGCAATTCTGCCTGCTTAATACATGAAGCTGGTGTGAAGAACATACTTAGGTATTAAGATAAGAAGAGTATAAAACAATTAAAATATACAAAGAATAGTTTATACATGAAATAAACTCAGTCTTGTTTAAGATTTGCCTTAATTGATTCCACGTAGCTGAGGCTTACTTGCGGATGGTGCTGAAGATGGTCGTCTATTTATTGAGGTTTGAAGAATGCCAAAAAGCACAGATGAACCAAAAGTTTAATGTTTCACTCATCTAGCTAAAAATATATATTTTTTCTCATTGCTTCCTGAATAAAATTGCTACAGAATTTCAGACAGAGAAGATTTTGTGGACTGGAAGAGTCAACCCCACGAGAAGAACTTCCTTAGCTGGAACTTAATGACTGAGTAGAGCTGGATTTTCCAGGAAGAAGTAGGCAGGTCTTTCTCACTTGGAAAAGCAGCATAAATAAAGCAAAGAGTTGAAATTGGCAAGAGTTGCTGAAAGAATAAAGCAGATGGCTTCAATTTGAGATACAGTGGAAGTTAAAAAAGGATGAGCAATCTGAGGCTGGTTAATGGAAACTTAGAATCTTAATCTTGATTCAATAGGTGATGTGGTACCAATTTAGTTTTAAGTCAGGGAAGTGGCATAATAAAAATGGCATTTTTGGAAGATTCCTCTAGCAGAGGTGACAGGATTGATTTAAAGAGGCTGAAGAAAAATATCAAGGAGGTTGAGTTGAGAGACTAGATCCAATAATAGATTTGGAGGATTTAAAACAAACCTTCTTAAAATGGGAGACTCATGCTTTTTTGACAGCATAGGCAATGGAACTGGTAAAAGGGCGAGTAAGGGAATGCTGAGGAAAATTATAATAAATGCAGGATTAAGTTTATTCAGAAAGTAGACTATAACAGGACTCAGGCTTATGGCTGTGGAGTGGGGTGGACATAAAAAGAAGGAAAGACAATTCTTCCACTGACAGGACGGTATAAGCCAGTGATATTTTGAACTGTAGAGGAGCGTTCTCTCAAATTTCTCTTGTCCAGCATAAAATACACATTTTATATTATTTGTCTTAGGCCTCATTCCTCAGATCTAAGGTAAATTGAAAGTTGGTTGAAAAATTACTAAGTGAACTATGACAATGCTTCCAACTCCTTTCTAAAAGCATACATATTTTGGTTTGAATTATTTAGGAAGTTATAAAGCAAAACAGGATTTATGTTTGCCTTATTTCGACATATGGTTTACATTTTGAAAACTTTGCCCTTGGATGGCATTGGATAAAATTATGAGGATAAAACTGAGTATAGAGAAAGTAAAATCACAAAATTCAGAACAGTAATAGACTTCATAAATCATGTGATTACATGTGTAGAAAAACCATAAATATTTATTGACTACCAGGTGCCAAACTTGTTGAGGGTATTAAGTATATCTGCAGATATTTGTGGGAAAAGGAGAAGAAAAAGAAAAAACCTGTCTTCTACAGTCTGGTAGAAGAAATGACCATTAAAAATATAAACAAATGCATTTATAATTATACATTTCAAAAAGTGCCTGTTATGAACTGAATTGTACACTCTCTAAAAATTCATATGTTCAGGTCCTAACCCCCAGTACCTCAGGATGTGATCTAATTTGGAAATAGGTTTTTTACACATGTAATCAGCTAATTTTAGATGAGGGTACACTGAAATAGGCTGGGGTCCTAATCCAGTATGACTGGTGTCTTTATAAAAAGGGGAAATGTGGTTATGGATAGGAACGCAGGGAAAATGCTATGTGAACATGAGACAGATATCAGGGTAATGCCAAAGATTGCTTGCAAACTACCAGAAACTAGAAGCAGGCATGGAACAGAGTCTTCCTCACAGCTTTCAGAAGAAACCAACTCTGCTGACACCTTGATTTCAGAATTCTAGGCTTCAGAATTGTGAATCAACACATTTTTAGTCACCTTGTTTGTAGTATTTTGCTATAGAAGCCGTAGGAAAATAATAGTGTTACAGAGGAGAATTATTGGTGACACTGAGAGTGAATAAGGGGGTAGAGATTAATTTTGGACTAGATGGGCAATGGAGACTTCTTTTAAGATTTAGCCTGATACCTGAAGGATGAGAGTGAACCAGCTGTTTGAAGCAATGGAGGAGGAGTGATCTGGGTGGAAGAAAGAGCATGTGCAAAGGCCCTGAGAGAGGAAAGAACCTGACACAAGTAAGGAACTGAAAAAGGACCAATGTGTCAGGAGCATTGCCAATGAAAGTGTGAGTGGCAAAAGATAGGACTAGATAGAACTTGATAAGAAATTTGGATTTTATTATAAGAGTAATAAGGAGGCTTTCATGGGCTTTAAGCAAGTGATAGCAAGATTGAATTTACACTATAAAATAAATTCTAAGTACTATGTTGAGAATTACCATAGAGAGGGAAGTGGAGCATGACAGCATCAGACCAGGTATTGAAGCTTGAAATAGGCTTGTGGTAGCAGAATATAGATAATTTGAGAAAATATTTAATATTGAAAGTTAGGAAAAATGTGTCGTAAAGAATTACTCTACATTTTTGCCTTGAGCTACTGCGTGTTGCTTTATTGAGATGTTATTTACTGAGATGGAAAAGGCTGGGAGAGAAGAGAACGAGGGGTAATAGAACAAGAATTCAATTCTGGATGTGTTAAGTCTGAGATGACTGTGAGACAGCCAAGTAGAGATGCTAAGTGAGAACTTTGTTGGACCAAAGAAAGGTCTAAGAAGGAAATTAAGTGAGGTGTGTAGTGACCCCAGATTACTAGACTCTAATAGTACAGCTGAAGTCTCCTGATTCCCAGTCCTGTGTCCCAGCAGATGCCTCCTCAGTGATATTAGAGGATCATTTAACTAGATACTAAGGGTCATATCAGTAATATTTTGTGGGTCATATTGAAAATAAATACACAAGTACCTGTGTAGCAAGTAAAACGACATAGATGAATGAAGAGTGGTGATCCAGCATCAAGAGCACGGAAATAAGATCCAGAAGGATTAGAATCTACCATTAGTCTTGCCACTTATTGGTTAACTTGTGCCTCGGCAAAGTGAGTTCATGACATGAAATGATCTCTCTAAGATGCCTATGAGTTTTAAAAGCTGAGCGCTCCCCAGCAATTGTATTCCTGGTTCCATAGTCTAATAATGTTCATGTGCACGTGTACGGGGGAGATGTGTATAAGGAGCCTCACTTAAAAACATTGCTTAAAACAGCAAATTTAAAGGAATTTAAGCATCCATCCATAGAAATAAATAAATATGCTGTGTTTATAGAGGAGAATGCTATTTTGCTGTTTAAATGAATGAACTAGGTCTACGTATGTACAAAGATCACAAATTCAGTGTTGGATACAAAAAAAGTAGGTCTTAGAATGATACTTGAAATAATATACTTTTTATAGAATCACACATAAGTGAAAATGCTAAAAGTCGACAGGAAAGATGCAACTCTGGTTAATTATTGGAATGGGGACGGACAGAAAACTAGGGATGGGCTATAAAGAAAGCTTCAAGATACTGTTATATATAAAATTATATTTGAACTATATACCACAGGGTTAAAAAAGAGTTCATCATATTCTTTGTATATTTAAACGAATGACTCTAAAGTAAGTTAAAATTGATTGTTTTCATTTTTATCATGGAGAGTAAAAGTCTCATTTCAATATATTGTATATTTTAACACTAGATCATTAACTTCCAAAGATGAGAGAAGTCATTGTACACCTTATAACATTGTTTTCCTTTTTCCTTTTTAAATGTACACTTTCAGTGTCAGTTGTATTAAGCGCTGTCACATCCATATTAACTTTAGGAAACAACTTTCAGAAAGAGGCATGCTAAATCCTATTTTATAAAGCACACATTTGATGTTCCTAGAAGTTACAAACATGCGCAAAGTCACAGAGCCGGTAAATACAAGAGATAAAAGTTGAAACTCCATCGCTTTGCTCTAGGTCCTGTTCTTTCTATTCTAACATCACTGCCACACTTCCAAACTGAAAACGCTGGAAGTTTTTTCCCTTCCTTATTCCTAACTTTCATAATCCCTTAAAGTTGGTGTTTCATCCAATTAATGTATAGTTTCAATACACTGAACACAACAGTCACACGTTGTATATAAATGCTGTAAAAATTCCACATTAGCAAATGAACACAAGTAAGTAACGTTAGGATTTCCATTCATGTTAATGGAATTACTCTTATTAGGCAGAACAAAGCTAGTTTCCACGGTATGCTCTGGTTCTGTTTTTCTGAATATCTTTACAGCTGTTATAATTTGTTCCTCTTTTTGGAAACAGTAGTGTGTTGTTATTTATTAGGTTAAAATGGACAAAAATTTTGCTGTACTTAGGAGCAGAAGTGTTTCGCTATTATGGAACCTGCAACTTCATTGGTTGATTTTCTAAAAAAAGAAAGAAAACTTCAAGGAAAAAGCTCCAACAAATATATTTGACAAGAGGTTCACAAATGTAACATTACAGTCATTTAAATGTTTGCTTCTTTCTTTTTTGTCTTCTCAGCCTATTGTCCCTATTCCTCATCTTACAGTTTTTGTTATACTTGAATGATGAGCTCAAAGCATGAAAAGCTGTTGTTTTCAACCTTTATTAATGTTTCCCAACTCATTTCCCTGTTTGCCTGCTGACAACCTGCCAAAATCACCCTCCGGTGAATTGTGAAAAGACTGGGGGAGCAGTCGTGGGACCCAAAATGTGTTGCCGATAATTAGTAGATCAGATCTTTGTCACAGCAGATACTTGCTACCCACACATCTCTATTTTTAAGCCTTGTGTGTCACACAATGTGTATTCATTGTCTGTTTTAGTGTGAAGAGCACATCTCTGCTTTGTACATAACAGAGCTGAGTTGGATGAGAAATTCCATTATTCTCTTGTCGTTTTGAACTGTCACTGGTTAACACATGAGCTACACTTATCTGGTGAAAAACTGAAACCACCTTTAGCTTTTAAATAGCTTTAGACTTGGGAATTACCTATTTTGCTGCTTACTGAATAATCCAACCACCACAATCTTTGTTTTCCAATAAGGCAAGAAACAAAAATCTCCTTTGATGATCAACATTTGTTTTCATGCTAATTAGTTCCGACTAATTTGATTGGCAAGAATAGTGGGTGTGGAGATTAGTTCTTGAATGGCGCAACATAGAAAAGCCTTTTTAGGGTAAGATAAGAGGTGATAAGTTGAAGTAAAAAGAAAATTACATTTGGGGGTGATGAAAATGCCAGGGTAATCAGCAGGCTTTCCACTAGAATGGGTCACAGAATGGCAGGCAATGAATTATTATCTAGTGATATGTTTCCTTTAAAATACTATCTAATGATACAGCCCCTACACACATGTAAGGTGTGTGTGTGTTTGTGTGTTGTAGTCACCAGAAGCATTCAACATTTGCCTCATTTCATTCTTCCCTTACTTCTTTATGTGCCAACCTGCGTTTCAGTAGTAAAGTAAATCCATCAGTTTACATAATGCTGGTGATCTCAAAATATGAGACTTAACGCAGTCACAATGAACTCTAGTCACTGTAACATTATAACCAGAAATGACTTATTCTGAAAAGATGAAAAACACCAAAACCAGCCTTAACATCTGGTAAAGGAGGAAAGATCATGCTTCCTCTTACATCTAAAAAGGTTAACTTCAAGAAGTCACATGAGCTCTAAAATTTGTAGGTTATCTGCAAAATGTGCACAAAACAACTATTCTTCCTATCTGACAAGATTCTTATGTGGTATAGTTAAACTGATGTGCCTAAAACCCTTTTGAAATTTCTTAGATGTTTTACAAGTGTCAGGCATTATTAATAATAATCTCAATATTGACCCTGATTGCCTGTTTCCTAAATACTTTCTATATTTCAGGTATGTACTGTTCTAGGTACTGAGAAGGCAGTAAGAAACAAAACAGACAATAATTCCTGTCCTCAAAGGCCTTAAACGTCAGTGAATTGAAACAACAATAATAGGTAAAAGTTAAAACATGTCAGTTGGTGGTAAGTGCTATGAAGTAAAATAAGAAAAAAGGATGCTTTAAAAAAATGAGTCATTTGTAGAATGGTTTGAAGGAGATTATGGCTTAAGCAGGGACTGAGTTCCAAATTGTGTATTAAAATACTCGTGTAAAACAAATGACTGTTCTTGGATGACTGGTCTTTCTCTTTAAATTAGACCATGGGTATTACTTATTAATATGTCACAGAAAACTGAGCAAACGTGCTTTGACACGTAAAACTTTTTTTATTTCACTTCATGCTTCTATATTTGGAATGAACTTTTTTAAAATGATGCATCCTATCGCTCTACTTCTTTGACAGGCACACAAAATTATTAATGCAAGAAAAATGAAGAAGGGTTTATATTGTGTAGGGTCATGTGAGTGCCATGTAATAAAAATTAATTTGGTATTAACATATGCATAATATTTTTAGAAGGGTAAATCTACTATCCAAAATGACACAATGCCCTTGAATGTAAAAAAAAAAAAAAAATGTTGAATTGGCCTCTCTCTCACATACATCCACAGGGAACAAATGCACGCTTCCCAGCACAGGTGCCCTGGAAAACAGATCTAGGGGCAAAGACCGTAAGTGCTGACATTTCATTAGGGAAGGAAACCCCTAATTCTCTAATTAGGAGGAAAATTTCTAACTTCATTAGGGAGGGAAAGGAGGAAGTTCTGCATTACCACACTGACCACAGCGTCTTCGGCACAGCTGACTGGCAGCTTTGTGGCTTCAAGAGACATTCTCAGAGAGCACACGTGAATTTCTGAGCCTTCCCAGAGCCTCTGACCCATTCATTCCAGGAGGATCATAAACTTGCCTGGACCTAATTCTTATCTTAACCTATTAAATTTTAAGGAAGAAAAAGTTCAGCCTACATTGGAAATCTATAAAATATAAGTTAAAGCAAAAAGATAAAATTTTTTTTAAACAAATCTGTCAGATCAGTTAAGATTAAACAGATCAATACACCGTACCATATTTTTGTTATATGGGAAGGGTGCATTTTCCTATAATGCCAACAATTATATTAGCTGATCCAACTTTTATAGAAATGTATTCTATTGTTTAAAGTTATTCATTGCTACACAAGGAAAGGAAATCTTTCTCATGCACACACATACTCATACTCACAGAAGAACAACCACTGTGGATTCGACTATCTCGTATTTCCAAAAGAGAGTAGCCACATGATGTGGGGAAAAATATAGTGTAACTTAGCTAGCTGTTCTGTGTTCCCAGGTCCCTAGTGGGGGTATACAACCCCTTGTAGTGCAAGATATGAAGAGCTGGACCCTTTCAGGCTGGGAAAGCCCATTCATTTAGCACACAGTTCTTTTATACCAGGCGTAGGCAAACTACCGCTGCAGGCTAAATCTGAACCACCATCTGTATTATGAATAAAGTTTTATTGGAGTGTGGCCACTCTCATCCACTTATATATCGTCTATGGCTCCTTTCCAAAGTTGAATAATTCCAACAGAGACCATATATCTTGTAAAATCTAAAGTATTTACTATTTGACCCTTTATAGAAAAAGTTTGGCAGCTCTTTTGTATTATTGGCTGGCATTAAAATTCATGAAGACTTTATAGTCTCAAATAGTATACCCCCTTACAAAGAATATTCATTGACATTAGAAGCATTCTTGGGTTTCAAGCCAGAATTAATATTAGCAAAGCCCCATCTCTGCTGAGGATGGGTCAAGTGTTCCAGGTTTCCAGCCACCCAGAAAACTCATTTCCACACAGTCTACCCTCTGACTCTAACTTAATAACTCTCTATAAAGGTCATCTTAACTAAAGACCAATCAAATATCTAATGATATTTTAGAGGGGGCCTCTCTCTGTCTCTCTCCATCTCTTTGCCTGTCTTTGTCTCTGTTTCTGTCTATTTATTTATTTATAAGCAAAATACAGAAAATATCCTTTGTTACAGCAGATTTATCTCTACAAATTTATGCTAAAGGCATAGGTACCTATAATTTTGCTATAAGGTATACATTCATACAATACTTACATCAGAGAACAATTCTAACTGTTCAAAGATTGGTAAAATAAATTCTATCATTATGTTGTAAATATATATATAAACTATAAGTTTATATATATATATATATGTAAATATATATATAAACTATATATATATATATATAGTGCAAAATGCAAAATACTTTACTATGAGGTATGTACTGATGGTCCCTGACTTAACAGTGATTTGAAGGGTGAGGGTGTAGCTCAGTGGTAGAATGCATGCCTTGTATACACAAGGTCCTGGGTTCAACCCCCATTTACCTCCATTAAATAATAAATAAATAAACCTAATTACATCCCTCCCTCCCTCCAAAAATGTAAAAAAACAATGATTTGACTTAAGATTTTTCAGTTCTACAACGGTGTGAATGAACGTGCATTCAGTAGAAACTGTACCTCTAATTTTGAATGTTGACCTTTTCCCGGGCTAGTAGTATGTAGCACGGTAGGCTCTCATGGCGCCGGGCAGCAGTGGGCAAGTCAGCCGCATGTTCATGACGATAACAAAAGGTACACTTACCGGCATTCTGTACCCAAATCGCTATTCTGTTTTTTACTTTCAGTACAGTAGTTGATAAGTTACATGATATATTCAACAGTTTATTATAAAATAGGCTTTGTGTTAGATGGCTTTGCCCAACTGTAGGCTAATGTAAGTGTTCTGAGCACTTTTAAGGTAGGCTAAGCTAAGCTATGATGTTCAGTAGCTTAGATGTATTAAATGCATTTTTGACTTGAAATATTTTCAACTTAGGATGGGTTTATCTGGATGTCACCCCATCGTAAGTCAAGGAAGATCTGTAGAGGATAATCACATTAAAAACTATATTTGTATATAATGAAACAATATTTTAAAACATAATTGATGTCTTTTTCATTTTTGATAACTATATTTTAATCCCTACACCACTTCCACAATGAAGACCAGGTTGCAAAGTGGATACCTATTGCTCTAAGGAGAGAAAAGTGGCAGCATCTTACAAAAGTGATCAATTCTTCCTTTAACTTTTAAAATAGTATTTTAAAATTCAGTTGCCAAAACAATAGTCTATAAACCAAAGCACATATGGTATGTAGGAACCAGAGGATTATGGTAGAAAGTTTTTCTGTAAGTTTTTCTATGAATCATTGGACTGAAAGATCACAAACCAGAGCCTTGAGGACTCAGACTTGAAAAAACCACAGAATAGGGATGGATGCATGGTAGGAAATAATTAAAATAATGCTCTGCACTGGATGAGATTAACGACTGCAAGTACTTTTCACATATTAAATTGTTGAATTCCTGCAAATTAGGTGCTATGTTAGTATTGCTGTTTTATGAGGAAACGGAGGCCTTGAACAGGGTTATTCAAAGCTGGTAAGTAGTGGAGCTGGTATTGTAATTCATAATCTGGCTCCAAAGAACATGCAGGTCACCCCTCTGCAGTATAGTTTCTTCAAGATATAATAATATTTCTCCAGCTAAAAAAGCAAAACTGATTTAGCCACTTGAGGGCTAGAGGGAGGGAAAGAATCAGAATCTGAGAGGAGGACAAGAGAGAGAATGTAGGTGCATATAAGCCATTCTGCCCTGGCTCTGCCTCCTTCTGGGTTTGAATTATGCAGTGGACTGAACATTTGTGTCTCCCCTCAAATTCTTACCTTCAGACCCTAATCCGCAATCCGATGTTGGAGATGGAGTCTTTGGGAGGTAATTACATCATGAGGATAGAACCTTCATGATGGGATTAGTGCTCTGACAACAGACCTGAGACAACTTGCTTCCTGCTTCTCCGCTTCCTGCCTTTGGAGGGCACAGCAGGAAGATGACCATCTGCAAACCAGGAAGAAGGCTTTTGCAGAACCCAGCCACACTGGTACCTTCCTCTTGGACTTCTTAGCTTATAGAACTATGAGAAATCAATTTCCATTATTTAAGCCATCCAATCTGTGACAATTTGTTATAGCTGCCGAAACTGTCTAAGATAAACCCTAAGGTCATGGATGGCAGTGGGGCAAAGAACTCTTTATTTCTACTGGAGAAATTCTAGATGGAAAGCCAAGGAACAAATGTACTTATACCCATAAGACCACATATCTTTGTTTCACTCCACATCCTGGTTTCCACCTATTTTTGTACTACTGTAATTATCAATAGCAAACCCTTTCACTCTCAAAAGCATCGCAGCTTAGACAATATTATATGGTCTCCCTATTTATATGTCAGTTACCACGTGGAACTCAGGTAGGAGGCTGACCCTCAGGGCATCCTCCTCCAACATGAGCAGAGTAGAACATAGAAATGGTGGCAGCAAAGGTCCAGATAGAAAGAGAACCTGAGATAGCCATCATCTTATGTCACCTAGCTACTGCTGCATAACAGACCATCCCACAATATAATGACTTTAAAGAACACAATTTGTTTAGCTCTTGGTTCTGTGGGCCAGCAGTTTGGTCTGACCTCATCTAGATTTACTCTTTCCTCTGCAGCCATCTTCCAGTTCTGCAATCGTTTGGCAGATGCTTGCTGGGTACTGGCTGTTCTTAGATGGCCTCCATCGCATCTCTGGCAGTTGATTGGCTGTTGTCTGTAGCAGCTGAGTTCTCTCCATGTGGCTCCACATCACCCAGCAGGCTAGCCTGGGCTTGTTCACACAGTAGCCTCAGCAAGCACAGCGAGAGAGACGACATACCCTGACCCCTAAGTGTATCAGCAGCCTTTGCTGGAGCCGTATTTGCTAACATTCCAATGGCTAAAGGAAGTGACATCCTGAGCCCAGAATCAGTATCAAAAGGTGAACAAAGTTCCATGGCAAGGATATGTTACCTGAGGGAGTGGAAGGATTTATAACCTTTTGGAACAGAGGAGTTCAGTAGTCACCGTGTACCTCATGGTGGGAGGCAGGAGGGTGCAGAAAGTCATTGGATGTCCCATTTGCAGAGACGTCATTTGTATCTTTGAACAGAGGGACTGTTCACACGAGGACCTGAATGGGAGTTGAAGTGCAGGCCAAGGTGACAGCCTGGTCAGCAACTGGACACCAGACTGGGGAGCTCCACAGG
This sequence comes from Camelus ferus, assembly GCF_009834535.1. Lineage (NCBI taxonomy): Eukaryota > Metazoa > Chordata > Mammalia > Artiodactyla > Camelidae > Camelus > Camelus ferus. Next base: position 21,393,296 of record NC_045698.1, on the reverse strand, counting down.
ACAAATAGCACGTGCAGCCAGTGACCACAGAACATCAGCAGCAGATGCATCAAGGACACACACACACACTCAAACACCATGTCTGTCGAGACCCCTCAGCTGAGGGCCGAGTCTGTGTGCAAGCGGGGCTGCCCAGCACACCATCTGTCTTAGTCCTCTTGGGCAGCGCTAACAAAAGACCACAGCCTGAGTGGCTTGTAAACAACAGAAACAGTATTTCTCACAGCTCAGGAGGCTGGAAGTCTGAGATCAGGTCACAGACTTCTAGATGTCTCCTGACAGTAAAGGTAGGAACTAAGGCACCCTGCCGGGTCTTTACTGCCAGGGCTCTGCCCTCATGATCTGATCACTCCCTAAGGCCCCACCTCCTAATACCATCGCACTGGGGATTTGGGGGTGGGGGGGGGTACAAACATTCAGACCATAGCACCATCATATCATAGAGAGAAAGAAAAGAAAAAGAAGTTGAAACTTTAAACAAATGAGAGTGAGCTAATGCAGAAATGATTGAGTTAAATGAGAAGCATTTTGATCATCTTAAAATGGAAAATTCAAGTTTCTTTTCCACAACAAATGTGAAAAGGGAGATTTGTGACCGAGTCCAGTTATAAAGTAGAGTCAAATGTCTTTAAAGTAGTGACATTAAATTTTAAACTACATATATTTTTATATACACATAAATAAATAAAAAGTGAGCACATTCACTCAAATGGGAAGAGCAGTAGTCTTAGGTAGTGAGCTTATGGATGACTCCTATTTCTTTAATTTTTGTGTATTCTCAAAATATCCTCAAATGAACATGTATTAGCTTTGCAGGGAGAAACAGAATTTTGTCTTAGAACAGATGCATTGGTGCTTTCGCCCATCCTGTGCCCGCTGAAGCTCGTTATTCTGAAAACTATTCCACCTTGAAGTGTTAATGAGCTAATGAGTCATTTTGGGGTGAGTTACTTTTCAAAACTGCTGAAATCACACCTCCAGCTGCACGTGTACCTACTGAAAGGGAAGACCCGGCTACCGAGGTTGTGACCTTATGTAAGAAAATATGATAAAATATGCTTGCTGTCTACACAAATTCTTCTAAACATCTAATTAATTGAGATAGTCCCATTTTAATAAGTTGGTAACTGTGCTTTGAATCCAGTCACTTGTTTATGTGAGGCCTCGATAAACCATGGCTTGGTCTTGCATAAAGTAGCCATGGAGTTCAAAGGTACTTCCACCCAGTCTCAGAAGCTTTGCCAGATGACATTGTACAATTTTAAATCTATTCAACTATTTGGAATTTGAAAAAGTGAAATATAAGCTGGGCTGTGAAGAACTATGGATGAGAAGCTTACAATTAACTGTAATTATAAACATATATATATATACATATATATATATCTGTGAATGTCCAAAGTCCTATAATGTAAAGATTGCACCTACCCATCATGTTAGAAAATCCACAGAGTACTGACTGTGCAAAATACAAATTAATGGGAATTTTAGCTTTGGAATGATTGACTTATACACTGGTGTCTGCACATGTATATGAGTGCCCTCACACACACACACATGCACACAAGCAAAGAGACACAAACATAACCCTACCACCACCCACAGAGGAATAGAGAGAGAGAACAGCCTGATCTCGAGTTTTTCCATTGCACCTACATTTATGTATTTTCCTAGGGTTGTCAAAAAAAACTTGGTTCACTGTTTCCTGTTTCTTCCTTAATTATTCTTTAGGAGAATAATTAAGGAGGCAATTTTATGATTATCACATGCAAGATAAGATAGAGCAGATTAGATAAGATACAGTAATAATAACTAAAATCGTGAAAAAGTGCTGGGTTTGAAACATCAACTAGTTAAGACATGCTATGTCCTTCAGAGGTAAAAAATCTGGTATATTAGTTAAAACGCTTTATGTAGTAAATCATGATAACTCAACCTGGCTGTGACATCAGTTTCATTTGTCAACTTGACTGCTAGACATTTGATTCAACATTATTTTGGATGTATCTGTGAAAATGTTTCTAGATGAGATTAACCTTTGAATCAGTAACTGAGTAAATTTTTATCCCCAGTGTGGGTAACCACTAACTACTCTACTGAAGGCCTGAATAGAACAAGAAGTAGAGCAAGGCAGAATTTACTCTCTTTGCCTGATGGTCTCTGAGCTGGGACATGGGTCTTCTCCCGCCTTCAGACTCAGACTTAGACTGAAGCTTAAACCATTGGCTCTTTTGGTTCTGAGGCATCTGGATTCAGCTGGAACTTAGATGGTCAGCTTTCCTGCTTCTCAGGCCTTTGGGTTCTTACTGGAACTGTATCATCATCTTTCCTTGATCTCCAGCTTGCAGATCTTGGGACTTTCCAGCCTTCAGAATCATGTAAGCCAATTCCTTATCCTGTATGTGCATATGGTATCTATATAATATATGGCACCTGGCAAACACTGACTTGCAAACACCCATAGACATGAGAGCCTTTGGAGAAGTTCAGGTTCCTAAAGGAGAAATTCCAACAACTCTACTGAAGCAAAAACAAACAAGTTTTGACACACTGGAGTGGCCAAGAGGAATTTTGCCAGAATCACCCTTCCTGCCAAGGTGGCACAGCTTAGAGAACTAGGAAGTGGAGGCTCCCCACTGTGAGTGAAAAGGGAGAGTGGTGAGTGAGCACCCGGTTTTCCCAGCCATGCAGGACGCGGCTGAAGAAAGCCATTTCTCTCTCAGAGTACTACAGGAGGAACTCTGTGACTTGGGGGAGGGGAGGAGACCAGGAAAGAGGCAGGTAAGTCTATCAGAGATTAAAGAGACACAGGTCCTGGTGGTCGTGTTCTAGACTCTAGCAGCAAGCCCACCTATGGTCTCTTGGAAAAACCTCACCAGGGAATCCCCCCAGCTGGCAGCAGGCACCTCCAGTGCCCACAAAGCCACGCCCATCCCTTCCTCCTCTCTGTGGCCGGCTCCTGGTGCATGCTCCTAAGGGCAGCAGCAAAAGCAAGCCTAGATAGACAAAGAATACACAGAAAAACAAAACAGAGTCAGTGGGGAGGGGAAAAGCCACAATCTTGAGCTGTAGTACCACCATCGGGGAAAAGGAGAGGTTACTAATAGTCGGCCGGGTGCATCTTGAGTTTGAGACCACGTCCTGGCTTAGAATTCTGCCACAAGAGGGAGCAAGAAGCATAGAGCAGGTGCACCCATAGGTGATCGGAGAAAGCCCCAGAATATAAGCAGGACCAACAAAAAGTGTCCGTCACCTGATGCTGCTGGTAAAGATGGGAGGACATGGCTACTACTTTGAATGAGAGAACAACAGTGTAAAACTCCAAGGAATGTGAAGAATCAAGGAAAATAACATCACCAAAGGATAATAATAATCTAATAACCAATTGCAAAGATACATAGGGCAATACAGAACATCCAATAACTGTAGGAAAATTCAAAAGATATCACACGCATGTTGAAACACCAGAAGAAGAAATAAAAATGGAGCAAAAGGCATACTTGAAGTAGTAATGGCTGACAACTTTCTAAAATGAATGACAGACACCAAAGCATAGGTAAGAAAGTCCAAGAACAGCAATCAAGATGAATACTAAAAAAAAAAAAACAAAACCAAAACTCCACTGAGGAATATCATATTCAAAGTGAAGTAAAAAAGGACAAATTAAAAATCTTGAAAGAAGCCAGCTGAAAAATAAATTTGCCTATAAAAGAACAAGGATAAAAATTACATCAGACTTCTCATAAGAAAAAATTCAAGTGAGAAGAAAGTGGAGAGGAATATTTGAAATGTTGAAAGAAAATATGAACCTAGAATTCTATGTCCAATGAATTTATCCTTTAAAAGTGATAAAGAGTTTCTCACACACAGAATTAAGGAATTCATTGTCTGCAGAACCACTCTGCAAAAAGCATAAAAGAAATTCTTCCGGGAGGATAAAAATGACAGGTCAGGCATGTGAATCTTACTGAAAGATAACCCCATGTCCAAAGCTGGAAAAAACTTGAGCAATAAAATGAATAAAGAAGTTTTATATTATAATACAAAGGATAAAATAAATATTTAGGAGTCCCTATTAACATAAATAAATATTTGGATAAATGGGAAAGAAGACACAACTCTCTCTTCCAGAAGATTTCCGAATAATGACTGTAGACAGTCTGTCCTCTAGGAGGCTGAACTGAGCTCCCTATTCCCCAAGAATGGGCTGCAGAGTGATTTTCTTCTAAAGAGTACAGTAAGAATGGGAAAAACATAATGGTGAGTTTACAGTGGTGAAATCTGACAAACACTGACTCAGCCAGGTGTTGAAGGTCGACATGGGCAGTGTTAAGTCCTATTGACAGATCACACGCATCCTCACTAGGAGGTGATGAGAATGGCACTTCACCCCTGTGGTCCTTCTTCCCAAAACTCATATTCCCAGATGGATCAGGACAAAAATATCAGACAAATCTTAACTGAGGGACGTTCTAAAAAAGACCTAACTGACTCTCCTCAAAGCTGTCAAGACCATCAAAAAACAAGGCAGGTCTGGGAAATTGTCACAGTCAAGAGGAGCCTAAGGGGACATGACAACTGATACAATATGGACAGGACCTTGGAACAGAAAAAGGAAACTAAGTAAAACAAGAAATCTGAATAAAATGCGGACTTCAGCAAGTACAAATGTTTTAGTATTTGTTCATTAATTGTGAAAATAAGACCCCTACTAGTATAAGATGCGATTAATAAGGTGTTACGAATTTGCCCAAGTAATACTTGTTAAGGAACGCAGGGTGTTGAGTGCTGAGCCGTTCAACAACAGACCACATAAGAAATTGAAGTAGAGATGTTTATTACTCACATGTCTTGGGGAAGCACATGGCATGCAGTGAGGAGCCACACAGGAGGTAAGGCAGAGTGCAGACAAAGACAGGCAGGACCTGGGGCACATGCCTTTACTAGGGTCCATGGATAGAGTGTTTTGGGGTTCCCAGGCTAAGGCTGGATTGGTCAAGTCAAGCCAACAGGGCCAGTTGTGGGAAACCACACAGGGGTCTTACGTAGGTAGAGTGGATGGCAGGGCACTGAGAGGCAGTGGAGACCATTGATCACGTGGTCTGTTGGGCCAATCATATCGGGAACTTACATTTGCTTGTGACTCTGCAGGCTGCTACCGAGGTCATGTGCTTGTATGAGGGGACAGGTGTCAGTTTAGGGTCACTGTAGGCCGCTTGGCCAAACAAAATGGAGGTCAAGGTGGCAATACCATGGAGTATCCGAGCTAAACTCTTGTCATAAGGGATTCTGGGGCTGGGATATTTGGAACTCTCTGTATCATCTTCACATTTTTCCTGTTAATCTAAAACTGTTCTAAAAATTAATTTTATTTCAAAAATAGTTATCATGAGAGAAATAAATTGGCATCAGCAAACTGTAAATCTTCAACTATTTTAGGAAAATTACTTGGAATTTAGAGTTCTTTATTAGCACTCCCCCTTTAGAGTGGGTGGATAATAGGAATATTCTGGAACAAAAAGGGCCTCAGAAAGTTTAGTTCACATGGACCTTTTTAAAAATGCTTTATTTGAAGATGTCGTCAGTAAAATTTAATCTATAAAGTCCAAAGTGGACAAGACTTTGTTATAAAGAAACAGTGGTGTGCAAAGAAACAAGTCAACTTACAACCGAGACTAAATAATTTTTGATGTAAACATAAAACAAATGACTGAAATATCAGATGTTCTAGCATGCTATGTAGATTCTGATATATTTGAGAGGTTTAATTATATGTGGTAATATTAAGGATTACAGTAGCATAAAAGAAAAAGGATATATGACTTCCAATATAATAGCAAAAAGATGAAAATGTAACAAAAACAGAAACCTACTAGATCAGTCGAAGAGTGAGAGAAAGGAATTTTTTTTTGAAAAGCATCAAAAGTAGAATACATATAGTAAAATGGCAGGAACACTTACAAGTGTTCATTAATAAGAAAAATATTAATGAGATAAATTCCATTTTAAAATATATTCTTGGAATGTATTAAAAATTCCCCAAAGTTCACTTGTTATACAGGAGCCATACTTGAAATTAAAATACATAAAAAAGATTGAATGCAAAAGGTAGAATAATGTATTACAAACAAAGATTAATCAAAAGAAATGAGTTGAAGAAATGTTATTATCAGACAAAATAGAATTCAAAGTGAATTATTTATATGGGGCAAAGGGAAATATTTCATACTGGCAAAAATAACAATATTCCAAGGTGATATGACAGTCATGAACTCTTATGTGTACATAGTTACAAAATACATAACGAAAACTTCATTGAAAGCCAGGAGAAATGGACAAAAATCATATTAAAATATATTAAATCTGTGTTAGAAACTAGCAGAGCAAATAGACAAAAATAATCAGGGTAGCAATTGAATAAAACATGTACAAGCTTCTGTGTGTGCATATGTGTGTGTGCGGTATGTGTGTGTGCATAGATGCTGAGGATTATCAATATCAGAAAAGAATAAGAATAAATTCTCAAAAAGGATAATAAACATTTCTTTTCAAACACACATGGAATATTCAGAAACATTTAGTATGCATTAGAGCCTGTGGAAGAGAATTCTGGTTGCTCAACCACATCTAAACTCTCCCCACCTCTTCTTTCTTCCTGCTTAAATAAAACACTAGGGACTTTTCAATTCAAAGAAAAGTGAAAGGAACTTAACAAAGTGGACTCCAATTTAGAAAATCTTTTGTATCATTTTTATATACTATGGAGAATAGAAACATAAGCCAGTAGTTTAAAAATAGTATGGGGTTAAGGAAGGTGTTTCTTTAAGTCGGAAGATTAGTGTAGACTTTTATGCTAATAGATGAACAATTAGTGAAGGAGAAATTGATGAGCCACACTATGAGAGACAATTGCTAAACTCAGGTCTTTCAGAAGGGCTCCAGAGCTTAAGAGGCATTTGGGGCTTTTTATAGAAATAGACATCTCTCTTCTAGTTTTTAGCAGGGACTCCTTTATAAAGTTGTAAAAGATACAGTTTTTATCATGTGCTTGTAATTGAAATACCAGTTAAATTACTACATGGCAAAATTGTAATGTTGGCGAGTTGCTAAATTAGGAAGAAACATAAAAAAAATGAATATTTTCTTTGAATCAAGGACTTTATGACAAGATTGTATTTTCCTCTATAAATTTGGTTTATTTGTTTGATAATTACCAAAAGGTGTATTTTTATCATATGACCTTGCGGAGGAGAGAATCTTCCAGCAAGGATTATGAGACACTTTATTGGAGCTGACTATAAAACATCTAGTTGTAGAGTAATTGAACAATAGAGAACAGATAGTGAGCACAAGGGTTTTAAAAGGTGTTATGCCAAAGATTGTTTACAAAAAAAAAAAAAAAAGTGAAGATAGGTCAGATAGGGCTAAGGAGAGGAGAAACATCTATTACAATGTAAACCTTGTAGGCTATAGAAAAATACTTCAAGTTCTCTTTTTCCAACGGTACTTTATCCATCTGGACAATGACATTGCATGGGACCACTATTTTTTCATCTCCAAGGCTGTTTGTGAATGTGGGGAGGGGATGCCTTGCAGAAATGAAAGAGAATGAACAAAATATCCAGGGAGATGAATTTGATATGCAATGCTTGATAGTTTCCTTGGAAGAGGCTACCCTTCTTGTTCTTTTTATGTTTTGTGTCTCCTCTTCCTTCATTTCTTTCTTATTTTAGGGACTCGTTATAAAGACTAGAAATGTATAAAATGCTAGCTAGACCTGGGTGTTCTTCAGAATGTTAACTGCTGAGTTCAGCAGCTTGGGTCATCACTGAATTATTTCATTGGAGGTAAAAGAAGAAGGAAAAAAAAAGAAATAAGAAAACTCCAGTAGATTGACAGACTGCCCCGGAATACGAATTTGCCTTCTGAAGTCACCGGCAGGGAAACTAATCATTCATTGTAATTAAACAATAGCTGAGTCGCCTCCAGCGGTCCTACCTTACCTAGATTTGATTTGTGAAAAATCACACAGAGGTGGCAAGCTTTCCAGAATCGGTGTAACACTGAATGCCTGGTTGAACTGAATGAAACGTTGCATTGCTGGGCTTCCTTCTGTGGGAAAGGAACTCTGGAGGTATTTCACAGCAATGAAAGTGCATAGGATAAAATGTTGGAAGCTGACCCAAACTTAGAAAGGATTATGAAAATTCATCAAGGCAGAGAAAAGATGCCTGCTCCACATGGTAAATTATAAGATGATAAGAAAAGGCAAGCACTCTCACAACTATTCTTGAGACTTTTTTTTTTTTAACAAAGGAACAAAGCACTTTAAATCTCAATGTTACAAGTTACAGTGCACAAAATAAATAGTATTTTTATATATTTTTTTCTTTCCCTATATATATTTTACTCGACAGTAAGAGAATTTTAAGGTTCTGGAAAAATAGTTTTAGAGGTCACAGAACAATTGTAATTTTCCCCATTAATTATTTTAAGATCATGATATTAGTTTATATGTTCATTTTTATGGTTTGATGCTATTGTGCAAGGTTACGGCTGCCTGTTTTATGAAATAAAGCCTTCCATTTTAAGGTCTCTGTGAAATGAAGACTATTTTTTCTAGCATTTTTGAAGCATAAAAGTGTCAGAAAATTTCAGTTGACTTCCCTTCCCTTGAAGGAGATCATTTAGGACAAGATGAGATGAGGTTGATTCCAAAGCAACACTCTTAAGGTTTAGAGCAATAGAAGTAAGATACATAGTGACCAAATTTCTCACAGTCACTTTTGTCTCAGGAGCTGGCCGCAAAAATTGGCTTTGCTTTGTGGATTAAGTCTAATTGGAATAAATACCTGAAAGCTGAAGGACCTATTTTAGTGATATGAGGATAAGGAGATTGTCTAATTCATCAGCCGAACCAGGACACTACTGAGAGTAAAAGGGATGCTACGTTAATTAAAAGCATATAACTTTGAAATATTTTTTGGTTTTATTGTATTGGTAAATTTAATGAATAATTCATTTCAAAATTCTTTCTAACAAAATGGAAAGTGGCATATCTTTGTACAGTAAAGCAGAATTTAAAAAAAAATCCTCAGATTGAGTATCTAAACATTAAAAATTAACATAAGCAAAATAATTTTATTTGGCACATATTTTCATTTTTTCTCAGTTTTTAAAGTATACCTGTCTCTAATTAGATGCCATCCTTTTTGGTAAAGAATATAATCTGTAAATAAGTGTAATTTTTTTTTCATAATACCAACAATCTTCAAAGTTAACTTTGTGTGTAATTACATTTGAAATTGCTAATACATTTAATTCACTCATCTGTGTAGATTATAATATTTTAATTGAAAAAATGCACTGCTGTTGCTAAAGTCCCTGGTAAGTTGAGAGCATACGCTGTTAAACAGAGGTTATTGTAAACATTACATTTTTTGTTTAGATGTGTAAATATTTCATCTGAAATGAGTTCACACATAACCGTCTTTTTTTCTTAATTCAGAGGAAGTTTCTTTGACAAATAAGACAAATAGGTTCTTCAAATATGTTCTCTTTTTTATGATTACTGTGCATAAATTGCTGTAAAATCACAGGGCTTTTCTATTTTATTCTACTCATATAGATAATCAAATTATCCAATTAAAAATAGCGGAAGAGAGGGAAAAAAGAGAGAGTTTTAACAACTAAACTGTAGGTCTCATTTATATTGCTAGGATTCCGTAGATTTGTGGGAACAACTATAAATTATATCATATTTACCAAAACTAATTCCAAGAGCATCTCTGCTACGTAAGTTTTTTTAAGTTAGGTAGGAAGAACATTGCTTTATCTTGGCAATGTGCTCCATCAAAATTTAGATCCATATTTTTTCAGCAAAATATAATAATAAAAATAATCATAAAAATTAATGTTGAACTTTTGAAATGAACTTACAAATAGCATGCATAATAATATGAAATGTTTATTCTTCAACTGAATGTACTTCCAAATATTTATATGTAAAAATGTCAAAATACTATGAGAATGAACTGATTTTCTGTTTAAAATATCTGTATTTTATAAAAATCTTGTTTTTTCCAACACTATAGAATTCTTATGCTGATGGAGCCAATCCTTAATAGTTATAGCTCTACTTATAGTATATGTACAAGACAAATTCAAATATAAAATGAAAAATTAATTTAGAAGAGTCATTTGATCTCAATGAAAATTTTATACTTTATAGAGTGATAAGTAAACATAATTTTTTACACTACAGATATTAAATTGTTATTTTCATTCCAGATTTCTTACATAAAAGAATTATTACTGTTTGAAATAAAAACAGACATTTCTTTAGCATATTTGTGCTTTCTGGTTTTTAATGTCACTGTATCACTATAGCTATGAGAGGAGAGGGTAAATGTTAATAAAAATTTTGTGCATGTTACATGTTCATAATGATATTTCATGATAAATGGAAATTTAGCATTTCATTCTTTTTCAACTTGTGCTTATTGTTGTTTTAGAATTCATTACTGCCAAAGTTTATTAGAGCTCATTGCATTTCATGGCACTGCTGACTTGCTGCCTTTCTTTCTGACCACTGGTGGTCCTGGCAGCAAGTGCTGGAATGGGTCAGGGAGAGCCAGCTGGTTTACCGCTGGTTTATCTTTCAGACAAAAGAATGTGTTATATCTAAGGCAGTTTAACAAAAGAATAAGGAGTTAAGATCATGATGCGGTTTATAAAGGAAAAGAACAAGTGTTAGGAGAGAGACTAACAGGGGAGATAATTTAGAATAAAGATCAGAGAATGTTCAGATGAAGCAGATTGAAAAAAAACATAAAATATTCCCAATATCAGAAAAGGTTGACTTAAAATTTTAAAAATTACAAGTGACAGGATATTTTTCATGAAAACGTTATATTACAATGAGGATCTGCCATGAAGATCTCCACTTCACAGAGCATAACTTCAAAATAAATTTTTTAATTGTAGGAATTACAAAAAAAAGAGTCTGAAACATTAAAAGAATTGAAATTACCTCTCAAGCTCTAAAAATCAAGTTAACAAAAACACATAGACATACAGAATCAGGAGATTGGTAATGAAATCTAAAAGAGACGTAAGCTACGAATAAGTCATTGAATGTTTTAATAAATTTTAATGATGTTTAGTGTTCATGATATAAGAGAAACAAGCACAATCCAAACCTATGCATGTAGTATCAGCTATGCAAATCTATATCAAATGAATATAAAACATTTTAAGGAAAATGGCATCAAATTACTATGGCAATTTTCTTCGGTTGGAGTTTGGGTGATTTTATTTTTCTTCTTTTTTTTTTGTATTTACTGTGATATAATAAATGACATTCATGATCAGGTTAAACACTAGTTATCTTTTTTAATAGGAAGGATCATAACAGTTAGTTCTTTTAATAAAGCATGGACATCAGAAAAAAGTAACTAAAATTCTGTTTACCTATGTTGTAGATTCATTGTAAAAATGGGCCCAGTTGTCCATACTTTTTATCAACATCCTTCACAATCTGCTCTAGAGGCTCTTTTCATCAAGAGACAGTGTCTCCTCATGCTACATCTCAGCTGGTCTTTGACGAATTTTAGCAAATAGAAGTGGCTATATGTTATTTCCAAAGCTGAGACCCAAAAAACCTTAAATGATTGTGCTTTTGTTTTTGTTTTATCTTGGACCTTGGCTTTGCCATGAAAACATGTTGGCACATTGGTAGGAAGTGAGAGGCCCATGGAGAAGAGTAGCCGACAGGCAGCCAGCCCCACAGATCGGAGAGAAGCCAGTCCAGCTCAGCAGAGCCGCCAACCTCACCCATTGCTCACTACAGACTTTTCAGTGAGCACAGTCAAGATCAGAGGAGCCACTCAACCTATTCATAGCTTTGTGAGCAAGAATAAATGCTTACAGTTAAGACATAGAGCCAGGGATGGAGGAGATAGTTAATTGCAAAATTTGATTGCAGCAGCAATAGCTGAGATGGAATTGATACTTGACGGAGGATGCAGTCCCAAGAGAAGTTTGAAATATGTGGCATTGGCTTGTTGCAGATAGGGGCTGGAAAATGGTAAGCAAACTGTTAACAAGGATTAGGAGCATGGCAAGAAATAGTCACTGGACTCTGGGAAAATGATGATCCATGTAAAATGTCAGTCACAGAATAATTGATAAAACTGTTGCCTGCAGTAACTTGGAAGATGGAAAATGTATCTAATGGACTTTTGGATTTGCCTAAAGAGATCTCCAGGCAGAATGCTGAGAGCATCAGCTGGATTTTCTTAATTGTCTGTAGTACAGCAAGGAAGTGATGAACTATGAAAAAGCTGGCCCTTCCTAAGCAGAGTTTAGCAGAAATATGAGAGGACCAAACTTACGGGCTACAAAATAAAACAGTTTCTCATCTCTAGTCCTTCTAGTCAGGAAGAGATTATCAAAGTAAACTGTAACCTGGGTGCACAAACCAAATCATCACTACATCTTAAGATGTGTTGTTAAGACCTCCGAAAGGATTAAGGAAGTGCTCACTCCTCTCAGGTAGACAGAGCACTGCTAGGAACAAAGGTGGACTCCCACAGCTGTCTGATAATAACTCAAATCAGTGTGATTAAAAACAATTTATTGAAAGGAGGGGGTGTAAATCAAATTATTTAAGAGCTCACAAAAGTTTTTTTTTTTTTTTTAAAGGAGTCATACAGGCAAAAGTGCCCTCATCATTCTGGCCTCAAAGATCTGAGATTGTTCAAAATGCAAAATGATTTCTGGGTTCTTATCCTTCTAAGAAGAGAAAGTCAGTTGAATATTCAGAGGGTGTAAATTCCCCTGACCTCTTCAGAAGAGGAAACAGAGAACCTTCCAGAAGGTGGAGCTGTGGAGAACAGTGGACTGGAAAGTCTGTCCTAAGGAGCAGAATGGCAGGTCAAATCTGGGAATATTCTCTTCTCCCAGTGTCAGGGCACCTGGCAACATTTGCCCAGTTGGATTTTGAACTTTTTAAGTTCCAGGGGTGTTCTACATGCCTCCCAGTCCTGCCTTTCTGAATGAGAGTGCTGTTTACTGCAGTTTTCCTGTCTTTCTCGCTACCACATGCTGGGTGGTAGTGGTAAAGTACAAATACCTTGTCTTTTTGGTTCAAATGTGACACATTTGAAGAGCCTTATCTAGACCTCCTGTAGATCACAAGATACTGGACTTTGAAGACAATACAATAATTGGAAGAGAATTGAGGGCACCTAGGGAGGAGGTGAGTATAATTTGTGTGTGGTAAACACATGGAATTAAGACCAGAGGGTGGAATGGTAGTCAGTTGATTGAAAACACGGCCCCCACTTCTTCACCTCTCACTGAAACCACACCCTTTTCAATGTGACTTTGAGCTCCTCTCATCGTCGGTAGGCCTGGTAAATTTGTTTTGCAAATAAAATAACAGCATGAGTAATTTCCATATTATTTATATTTTATAATTTATAATGCATTTATAATTGAGAGTCAGCTCTTAATCTAGCCCTACAGAGGCCTTGCTCTCTTCTGCTTTCTCTCTCTCTCAGACCTTTGTCTCACTATGAGAGCATCTTGGGCTAGTTTGCTGGATGGATGTGACAAATATATAAAGAACAGCTAGACCAGCCAGTACCCAGCAGCCACCAAACACTTGATCAGCCAAAACAGGAAGAATGACCTTGCCCAAAACACAGCTGATAGTAGGTCTGGGAGTGAGTAGCAGAGATCAAAACTGCCAAGTGGATCCACAGATCTATAAACAGATCTCATTGTTTTAAGGATCTGAGTTATGGAGTGGTTTGATACACAACATTAACATAACAATAGATAACTGATACAACCCTCTGCAGTGAGTGTAAGTGAATGCACTGAAATGCATTATAAATGCACTGAATGCATTATAAATTTCAAGTCATGGATCATTAATGGAAGGGCTGGAAATTAAACAAATTAGTTTTTTTTAAAGAGAAATGACTCACTTCTGAATTAAAAAAAGACAATTAATGCAATTCCCATTGTTCTTCTGTAGATGCAGGTGACACAGTATCCTTGTTCCTATTCTGAATTCTGTCAAGTCGCTTAGAAGTGAAAAGAATGTCAGAGAGGTTGCCACCCCTGGGGAATTACTTTGGTAGCCAAGCAAGGAAGACACTGAGGTAGCAGACAGCTGCCACCGTGCTGGAGGCGATGGGGACTTAATATCCGACTCTGAAAAATCTTTTTACAAGACCTGGGGTTGTTGACAGGTGAAAGCAGTATTTTCACTCTTTGTGTCTCTTAACAGAAAAGAATAGAAGAATTTACAGTTACAATGCTTAAGTCAATTTTTTCCAAAAGGAATATTTATAGATTTTATGCCCCAAAAAGCTTCTATGTTCAGGAAAGTTTTAAAAACATTGGGTCAAAGTAAAACACATTTTTTTTTAACTGCAGGATGTCCCAGACTCTTTACTATATATCATTTGTATTGTGAATTCCCCAAAGAAACATATAACATGCAATATTCTCCAAGTTTATTTGACCATGGTACTCTTTTTTTTTCCCACAGGGTATTTTGCAGGATTATATTTTCACCAAGTACACATTGGGGAATGCTGAGTTCATGGTTTGTAAAGTGTGTAATTTTTACTTCCTTTTTTAGTTTTAAAATCTGTTCTATGAAGATAACCTTTCCACTAGTGTATGTTTTAATGTTCATAACTTATTTGATTAAAAAAGCCCAAAAAGCAAAAATGAAAAATCATGACATTATATTCATAACGTGTTTTTGGTTCTAAGATTCTATAACATGCTGCATCATTTAATACTTGCAAAATTATAGGTCAAATATAACAGTAATAACTTTTATAAACATTCACATGTTGAAAAACTTACCATGGGTCAGGCACTGTGTGAATTGTGTTATATAGGTCATCACAATCACTATCAGAAAAACTCTATGGGTTCAGCATAATAATACTATGTTTAAAAATGATGAAATTGAAGCTTATAGCAGTATGGCCATGTTTCAAATCAACTTATTTAAAATAGATAAAACTGAGATCCGTGCAGTTTTATTGTACGCCAACACCTGCTCACTTAATAACTGGGCACCATTAGCCAGTAGACATATTGTTAGGGTTTAGAAGAACACAACTCTGCCTTAAAAAATCACACTTGCTGTTGGAAAACTCTCTAGGAACAAACTTATCTTAAAATAAGTAGGTGAGTGGGACAGTGAAGCTGATGAAGAAAAGGACATCTGAAGACAGTTTAGAAACTTAGCAGAGTTGTCTAGACTGAGCATGGACTTCGCCATCAGTGAGTTCGTGTTTAATGTGGAAGGTTATCAAATGCTTTGACTCCACTGGAATGGGTAATTTTACTCAAACTAAGTTTCTAATTTCTTTCCTTGTGATTTCTTTCACAATTATAAATTGGAATTTTGATACAAATTCCAAAATCATACTAAGGTTAACTATGTTGTGACGAGTAAATTATTAGATTATCATTATTTCAAGCAAACTTTGGGCACAGCAGCAAATATCATTTGCAAAGAAAGAAAATAGGTGTTGTGTATAAAAAGTTTTGGCAGATGTGAGCACTCTTTAAGGTGATCCATAACACATGAACAATTAGTCACTTTTTAAAATGGCTTTGTAGACATAATTATGACATACAGTAAACCAAATGATCTGATAACTTTAGACTTGAGTAAATATCCATAAAACCATTATCAAAATAAAGATAAACATATCCATCACCCCAAATTTTCCTTCTGTTCTTTTGTACAAAATTCCACTCTGCCACCTCTCCCCAACTTTTAAGTACTGGGGCAATCACTGATCAGATATTTCACTCTAAAAAAACTGGAAAAAAAGGAAGTACTTTATTTTAGAGCATCCTAACTATAAAGAATATGCATTATATATATAGAAATCAGAATTGATAATTCCAATTTAAAATATTAAGGAAAATAATAAGAAAGAGAGCTTTAAACATATAATACAATTGGTTTCTACTGTTCCAAAGTTCATATAATCTTTTCTGTGCTTCATACATTTTATGTTTTCTCAGCACAAACAAATAGAAGGGTAGCTTATGGCCACCTTTTCTGTCTCTGCTAAGTTACTGCTTCTGTGCTTGCTGTTTTTGCCCTGATGTTTTTCTTACTTGCTACACTCAGCCTCTCTTCTCTCCAATTTATGGTTGTGGTATTGGTGTTGCTGTGTGTGTGTTTGTGTGTCTGTGTTTATGAGGTGGTGGAGGGGGTATTAATAAAAATTCTCATTTTATTTTCCCTTCCCATTCGATCCTCGGTGCAGCTTGCTGGGTGTGGGATTGGAGTTAGTATGTAAGCTGTACTATGCCATAACTTTCTGTTTCTTTCCTTGGCTAACAGTTTCTAAGGTTTATGGCATCAGGTTGAATGGTTGTACGGTGGTTAACGTTGAATCATGGATTCTTTCTCCTCTACTGCTTCTGTTGTTCTTACTCATTTTTTAACTGTTGAAGAGGGGAGATTATTTGTTTCAGCTTTACTTTTCCATCTTTACTCCCAAATCTGGGCTTGCTTATAAAATAGCCATGACATTTTTTTAACAATTTAAACCTTGAATGTAATAAAACACAGGTTTATTCTTTTGATTTCTCCACATAAGGAGTCCTCTAAGGAATGTGGGTTTCAGGGGAGGGCAAAAGAAAAAATAACTAAATTTTTTTCACCGTATTGTGATTTTGAAGCGCCAACACCGTATATTTAATCAATCGCGCAGTCAATCAATCAATCAAGCAGAATCATGCTGCCAACATTGAATTAGATTTTATGATAATATATATATGACTTGGTACTTGTTTAAAATGAATTTTCTTTTTACTTAAAATTTTATTCAAGTAATGTATAATCAAATTAAAAATTGTCATAGGGGAGAATCTTTACTCAATTCAATGAAATAGATGAGAATTAATTCTGGGGGCTCTTCCTTTGTGTTCTCTGTCTTCATTGAGTTGCATCATTCAAGGGTTATCTCTGCTTTTGAAAGCTGTTGCACCTTTGCTTAGAATTCCCTGTTATTGTTGTGGGTGCCAATTCACTCAATTACACCATCAAGAATAAATTAACTTGGCCAGAGAGCTTCTAAGAAAGAAATGATGATAACAGAAATAGAATGTCTGCAGGATTTATATTCCAAATATTTATGAAATACTCATTTTTAAGTGCTCTGAAAAATCTATCTTTGTATAGGTCTTTTTATGAATGAGTTTCTAGTTACATTTTATATTTAAAATACTTTCTGTGTATTATGCCACTTAAAAATATTTGTGGTTTTAATAAGAGGATATTTCAGTTATGTTTTCAGCTTTTTTTTTTTTTTTTTTTTTTGCCCCAGATTATTATGAGTGACCTTCTGGAATTCAATGCTTTAGAAAGAAATACTTTCTTTCCATTAGCACTTTCATAATTAGATGTACACTTACTCCTTTTTTTCTCTTTCCAGGAAAACATTTCACCTTCCTGGGCATAGGATTGGATTTGTCCTTTCAACTACATAATTATTGAGCAAATATTTATTGAGTATTATTTGTACAACATTGTGTTGGGCATTTTGGAAAGAGTTTACAATCTAGTTGAGCAAACAAGATGGATATTTATAAAGAGATTTTGGTGTATTGTTAGTGTAAAATTTCAGAGAAGGAGATCACCATGGTATTTAGCAGCCTGGGAAGTCCTTACAAAAGGGGTAAGGCTTGAGTACAGGAATTTAAGGAGTGAAATGTATTTAGATTGGACAAATTGAAGTGATCATTTTAAGTTGACAGAAGGTAAAAGAGAGGATGGTGGTGGGAAAGCAGTCAAAGTTACTGACATTAAAAAGCAAGACATGTTAATGGGCTGGAGAGACTTATTTCAGCTAGAAAAGATGAGCCTTCGAGATGAATGCAAGAAATACTACTTTGTGTGTGGTCGATTGCGTTTCCAGTTAATTATGGCTGCAGAGTTTCAACTTGAGGCAACAAGAGGTAGATAATAAATGAATAAGTAGTAAAGTGAAATTATGAAAGGCTGAAATACTTTTCAAATAATTTGGATGGAGTTTGGAAAGTAGAGAATGGATTCAAGAAAGCCAGCTGGGATCATGGTTTAAATATGTCAATATGTCATCCTGACAGAAGAAAGCCTTTTTTTTTTTTCTTTTTTTTTTTTAATTGGTGCTCTGGTGCAGCTAATTGAAAAGTTTAGGATCTGATGGTCCTCATATGAATCATGTTATTATTGGGGTGATTCTAATCATGGGCATATAAACAATGGTGAAAAACAGGAAGAACAAACTGACTTTTTCTCAATATTTGGAAAACAAAGATCCTTGATAGCAAAGAGAGTCTTAGAAATTATGAATATTTAGGAGTTGCCTAAATAGAAATTATTATAAGATAGATACTCTGAGAAATCTTTTACATTTATTATCTAAATTAAAAACCAAGGTGGTTTTATGATGTGCTGTCAACCAAACATGGCTATTTTCTCTCAGGTTTTAAAAAGATACTGTTGCCCCACCAAATAAAGGTCCTTCTGCCCAGTGTCACTCACGCCAGTAGAATGAGAATGAGTTCGGTTCAGAAGCAAAGGGAAGCTTTATTCTTTGATCAGAGAATGGAGAGGTGCTGGGAGCTTACGCTCTAAAGTCCCTGCTCCCCTCCCCAGGTGACACGCGGGGCTGCTTTACAGGGCTCCATCAGCAGGGAGGGGGCAGGGTTCTGGTGGGGCGGGCACAGGGGTGCTACTCAGGCTCCAGATGGCAGTGCCAGGAGCAGCATCTCTGCATATGGCCACCTGCCGCCATCTTGGACTTGGTGTCATGCCGCAGTGCTTCTGCAGATGGTCCCTGAGGTGAGGTGTCCCTGCAGCCATTTTTCACTGGGAACGCTGGTCTGAAAGTGCCTGGGGCAAGACCTCTGCATGGGGCACCCTGTGAGCAAGTGAAACCAGACTAAAGCACAAAGGGAAAGGAAAGGTTAGACTTTATTACCACGCATTCTGTGTGTATTCCTTGGGAATTGTTAATGTGCTTTGCTGGTGACAATACTACCTATTGCTTTCACTTTTTGTTTAAGTAGTTAGTAAATTTTCTCAACACCATTTATTATCCATTGTCTTTGATTTAAAACATTGTTCCTAATATATACTAATGAATGTTCTACACCTGGCTTAGTTTATGCACTTTTCATCTCATGCCTGTGATGTATCTTTCTGTTCTGTTTGTGTACTCACTTACTATTTTAAATATATTAAAACTTATTATTATGATTTCTAAGTCATAATTAGAAAATCTATTGACTTTTGGAGGTATTATATTCTCTCCAGTCTGCTTATAAAACTCTCTTAGTAATTATGATAATTTCTACTTGATTTTCTTGGGGTTTCAAAGCAGCATATCATATCCTCTATGAATAATGATAAATGGATACTCTCCTTTCTAAAATGTAAAGTTTATTTTTATCTTTCTAGCTTGGCTAGAACGTCTAAAACGGTATTGAAAAGTAAAAGTATCAGTGGGCATTCTTTTTTTAAAATATATTTTTATTGAAGTATAGTTGGTTTACAATGTTGTGTCAATATCTGGTGTACAGCACAGTGCTTCAGTCATATAGGAATATACATATATTTGTTGTCATATTCTTTTTAACCATAAGTTGCTGCAAGATATTGACTAAAGTTCCCTGTGCTATACAGCATGAACTTGTTTATCTATTTTATGTATAGTAGTTAGTTAGTATCTGCAAATCTCAACCTCCCAGTTTATCCCTTCCCATAGCCTTCCCCCACTTCCTGGCCTTTTGGCCAAGATCAAGTGTAGTAGGCATTCTTTTTTAATGAGAATATGTTTTAAAATTAAACATGCCATTGGTTATTGATCTGAGATATGTAGAATAATCTGTATACTATTAATAATAAATTCTGATATGTTAGAATGGTTTAATTTAAAAAATTTATTTACTTTTATTATATGACTTTTTGGTCATTAACAAAGATGATTTTTTTTTTCCTCTCCTACCTGCTGAGATGGTTAATAATAGTAAGAATATTACATTTCAAACAACCTTGAAAGAAAATTAACTTAGTCATGGGGTTTTATTATTTTAATGTATTAGTTGGATGGATTGTCTAGGAATGAAATTTTCTGTCATTGAGTTCTGTTTTCTGATGGTATAGAAAGTCACACTAGTGAAATGAATTATACAGCTTACACTCTTATATGTTCTGGAACTCTGGAAATACTATTTGAAGATTTTGAAAGAAGTAATTGATAAAAAATTTTGTGTCTAGCAACATTTTGGGGGCAAACTCATTGATCAAAAATTTCTTAATGGCTTTCAAATTTTAGTTTTCTTATTGAGTTACTTTTTGGTTGTTTATATTTTCCCATATCTTTTTCATGTTAATTTTTAAATATATCAGCAAGATATTCTTTCCGTCTGCAGATAGAAGATTTAGTTTAGTTTCTTGTGTGTTTATATTATCTTTCTTTATTAGATTTTCCAAAGGATACTCTATTTTATTGCTCCTTTTTATAATTTAATTTTTAATTATTTTCTAATTCATAAACTCTACTTTTAATTCATGGACTTATTTAGCTTTTCTTATTCTAACTTCTTGACTTAAAATTTTATCTCAATTATTATTTTCCTTCTAGAGTAATAACTACAACATTGACAGATATAATTATTAATTTAAATATGGTTTGGTCTGCATTTCATATGTCTTAATCTATAGTTCTTAATTTTTAGAGTCTATAGTGCAACTTTGATTTCCTCTTTAAAATTTAGATAGTTTATTTGAAGTATCAGGTAGCCTCAACCATTAATTGTGTCTCAGAGACAAAATGGGAAGGTGGTCCATGGGAATGGGTCTGGCAGGAACAGAGCAGTGCCAGCTGTTCTAGGACAAGATGAAAATACTAGGCCTCTTATCCAGAACTAAGGGAAATGCCTAACTACCCAAATGCACCATAAGGTTTGCTTTAGGATATTGGAAGAAACTAAATCTTACAAGATAACTTATACATAAACTCAACCGCTGCCTTGAGCACAAATCTACACACACTGTCTTAAACCACTTTCCATAAAAGACCAAAGGGAGAGGCAGTAGCTAAGACAGGAAAGCTGTTTTCTAAAGGCTGCTTAGTAAATCATTCCTTCAAACATAATAATAAAAGGAAGCCATATCACTGAAAAGAAAGCGAAAGTTCTTATCAAAGGACATGCCTCCCATGTGTTTTATGTGTGTGGATTAAATTCTTTCCAGCATACTACCATTTGTGTTGACATTATCCCTTAGAAATCTTTCTCTTCCGAAAATATACATTCAGTAAGACAAACTGAGTCAGTGATTTGTGCATATATAAATCACTTCATTCTTTCTTTTGGAGGCAATTTCGGTCTGAAAGCCTCCATTGGAAAAAATAAATAAAAAATAAATGAAATTAAAATAAAAAGGGAAAGTAGAAAAGTTAGAAGACATAGCCCAAATGACAGTAAATGTTAATGGTCTGATCACACACACAAAAATTGTCCTTCAAACTGAAGTGTGTATTAAATAGTAATGGATAGATATACTTCTCTGTGAGATCTGATTTGTCTAGCAAATCCTTACTGACATATACTCTCATTTACTACTATATAGCCTTTTGAAAATGCCATTCCAGCAGAACATAAAAAAGGTTATTTAGATTAAGTATAGTTACAAGATAAGCAGTATACTGAGTTCATTGGACTCCATGCGCACTCATTTAATTTCCACCGCTCCATTACTCTGAATCAAACTGTCCCTGAAAGAACAAGAGGAAGGAAAAGGGCATTAAAAAACACAAATCACAAAGTAGAGAACATTCTTCTTAAAAACGAAATGGTCTCCATGTGTTACCATTTAATACCATGGAAATACTTTCTTGACTTTTATAGCATGCAGAGAAATTGCACCAATCTATTAAAGAACGCAATAAAAAAAAGTCTTTGAGGTGGGTTAACATTTTCCAGGTCTTTATCATTCTAGATGTGCTTGGAACTTCAAAACACTGTAAAATATTATAAATGGTATCCACTTGCATCTGTGTGCAGCTTATGGCATAATGAATGCATGACCACTTAACCGTTTATTGAATACGGGAAGAAATACGAGGAGACCTTCGGTGATATGTTTTAAAACGAGGCCCAAAGCCAGGCTCTAAAGACAGACAGAGTGCCAAAGCAGTTTATCTTCTCCTTTATCCTTTTAAATTTAGTGCCATTAAGTGCCAGGATGAGGCTTTTTGGACTTCATTTGAAATTCAAGTAATTAATAGAACCGGTGAAAATAATTTCTAGAGGGCTAGGTATTGTGATAAAGTATAAACAAGAAAGGCCTGAAGTTTAGAGGACAGAAAATGACAGTGCAAGTAATAAAAGTTATACTGGGGGTTTAAGTAATTGTTAAGACCTTTCACACGTTCCGTTTGCATTTGACAGTGGCTGAACTTTATTAGCCTTTAATGGCCTTCATTAAATTATATTTGGTATCTAAGAGGCTATGCATTGAATGGGGAGCATGAGGATGGTCTCCTTCACCAACGTACATACCTCAGCTAAGGAGGTATGACCCTCAGCATCTTGTTTTAGGGAATAGCGTGCTTTCTTTACTATTTCAGTGGAGAAACGGCAATTTTTATAGATTTTTTTCTCAATGGGCTTCTTCCCAGTAACATTTAAACAGTCTCTATCTTTGAAAAAAAATTCCCTCATTAACTCTTCGTCTTCCGACAGTTATTTACTGCCCTAATTGATATTGTTCTTTGCATCCTCCTCCTCACAAATAGCATTATCTGCACCTTTTCATCTCTAACCCCCTCCCCAACCCACTACAGTCTGGTTCTTCACTGACCTTCCCCTGCTCAGCTCACACCTGGTCACTAGCAACTACCATGTAGATAAAGTAAATTTAAACTTTCAGTCACTGTGCAATGAATCTTCCTATGATCAGCCCTTACTACATCACTATATTTTGTAAAGGAAAAAAAATACCTTTCTTTTCATTATTTTTTTTTGTTTGTTTGCACACTGCCTATAAATGTGTAGGCTCTTCCAGGTTCTTTCCTAAACCCACTTCTCTTCTGCATCTTTGACTTCTTATTAGGAAACTCATTCCCTCTCCAGTTTTGGTTGATGCCACAGTGTGTACCTACAACTAGACTATAAACTCACGAGAACAAGACCTTTGCCCGTATCTACATAACACCAGACAGCTCCTGGCACAGAGTAGGCTGTCAGTAAACATCTATTTCCTGGCTAGCTGACACATCCTCCTTCTGTTCACTAAGCCTATAGAGCAAACTGCCTAGTGAACATTTTTTATCAGAAGTCTCTGTTACCTGGAACTCAGAATTTCCTAAAACAAGTATGTCATCTCCATGAACTACTTCCAACTCCCACCCTCATGTTCCCCTCTCTGGGGTTGGGAGACAGAACCTGCTCCTTCAGTGTGCTTCCTAATTTACATCATGGTGCCGCCAGCCACCTAGTTGCCCAAGTGAGTACTCTGGGAGTCCTGAACTCCTTTCTCTTCCTCATTTATTTCCCAATGAGCCACAATGTCCTGTCTTTCTAGTCCTCCCCTTCTCTTCAGCCTCATCACCACCATCATGTATCAAAGAACAATTATTGTTATAGACCTGAACTCCTTCAACAGCCTGCCAGCTGCTTTCCCAGTCTCCAGTCTTAATCTAAGATTATTTTTTTCTACCAGGTAAATTTCTTTTCGAGAATCTAAGCTCACTCCATTAGTGGAATCCTTTCAATTTTTTTTTACCTCCCTTAAAGGAAAAAGAAAAAAATCTAGTTTCTTAGGATGATTTAAAACATCCCAACTTACACTTTAACTCCTGCAAGTCCCCGATGATAGTAAACTCCAATCAGAATAAACTTCGTTTCTTCCAATTTCGTATCTAGTTTGGGATGTACATGTACTATTTCCATCTACTGGAGTCTTCTTTATTGTTTTGTTTTTAGGTAAATTTCACTTGGACCAGGAGGCCAACCTTGATCCACATGCCCTACCATCCACATTCTCTATGCTACATACTCCTGTTCTCAGTCCTATAGCATGATGTGCCTTTCTAAGACAGTGTTGCTATAAGAGAAATAAAATAAAAATAGATCATGTAAATTCTTCTTGACTATCTTTCCCATAAGCTCAGTGAGTACAGGAACCACGTATGTCCATGTATGTCTCACTCACTGTACCTAATACAGATATATTGCATGTACTCAGTAAAGATTTGGAGTATTAGAAAATATTGAATTCCTTAACAGTATTGGGAATCCCTGGGGTCATAACGGTGTCCCCTATGGGAAATTTCAGCAGGATTTCGATTCTCTTTATAATGCTCAGTCTTTCATAAAAGGAGGAATCCTAGTTTGTTGACTATTTATAGGAGCATGTAATTTGTTTTGTTTTTATCGAAGTCCACAGTCAACCCATTCTTGCAATTATTTGTGTTGTCTTAATCTCTGTCTTTGAATATGAGTTTCATTCTAATTGATTTTTTTCATTTTTCTGCTTCAAATTGGCAATGGGACAGGAGGACTTTAAGAAACCATTATAAGACATTATTCGTATCTGGATTTTGCCATCATGTTAAATCCTTAATGTGGCCAACCCATGTCCCCTCTGGTGGCCTGGTTGTTTATTATGTAGGAATATGACTACTTGACTATTTCAGTCTTGTGGCTTTTTCTTTTCCCTTCCTAGGGTATTTGCAGTTTAACATAGATTCCCTGCAGAAGACTAGGTTAAGCCCAAATAACTAACACTTTAGTTTTAAGCACATTGGCACTTACATAGAGAAAATTGCAGTTTCTCAGTGAGACTTTCCTTGGAAGATTCCAGTCATCACAACAGGAAAAAAAATCTCCTTTGCCTACATATGACCATGGCTTTCCTGAGATTTAATGTTAGTCAAAGACAATGTGGCAGTGTAGATAGAAAGCATCTATGCTTTTAAACTGGTTACATCCTTCTCAGGAGTTGCTGGTTCACTGTAAAATAGTGAAGATTGGGTCAAAATTTCCCACATATAAGCACATAAAATACTTATACTTTAAAGACCAAGACATTTTAAATGTACGAACTATAACTGAGATGTGAGGCACCTGGATGTTCCCCAAATCCTTGGCTTGCCGGAGTATACAAATCTTTAAGCTCTAAATAAAATTATCTTGAATACCTGTTTCTCCTAAGGTGGAAGTCCGCCTTTTCTCCCAGTATCTCCAGGGATTCCTGATGGAGGCATAAACTTCCCTGGACTTCTTTGGCTCCCATAAATTAGTCCCACCAAACTGATCTCCAGAGTGGATGTCACAGAACGCATATGCTATTCCAGTTCCACAGTGGAGCCCCCTGCTGCACACGCCCCAGTCACGCCTGGGAAGAACTGACTTCACGAGCAGCAGTTTTTACTAAGCTTTTAGAACAATGGAGAAGGGTTACCATTTAGTAAAGAACCCAAAACATTTTTGAGTGAGCTTAGAAATCATTGATTAAGCAGTAATCTATCCTTAATAGAGCATAATATGTCTGTTTTTATAACCATAGAAATATTAAGTGAGTTTATAATTTTCTAATATGCTGGGATTTTTTTTTTTTTTAAATAGAGAAAGCAACTGGAATTTCTTAGATCTTACGAATCAAAGTTGGGCTGAAGTTACTTGTTATTATAAAGGAAGTAAGGAGTCAACAGTAATATTGTCTAAATTGCATTTACCACTAAATGAAGTATTTGAGGGATATTATTGAATATAGGGACTCATTTGGAATAGAAGGAACTGTTCTTGCTAAGGATAGCCATATGTGGTATACATCTTTGTTTATTCAGTAGCTGATAGGTAACAGGATGTTCAAGATCATATTTCATGCTTTCGGGATGCTAATTTTCAAAATAGTAAAAGAGCATGAAAATTTTCATAATGTAACACATTAAGAAGAAAATAAGAATTTCTCTTCAACCTGTAGGTTCTCTTTTGAATATACATGAATAAAGTGGAAGTAAAGACAGATTCTCTCTAGGGACATGTGGGAATCCCAAGCTACTCTAGCCTTTGTATTTGTCCAGCTTGCTAGCTATATAATGCATAGCACTGGAGAGTTACCAAGCAAAATGTGTACAGATTAGCGACAAGATCTCAATATACTGAATAAAATGTCTATGCAGCATCTCAGCATGAGTGTTATTAAAAATGTTTAAAAAACATCAATACGCATTTAAACTTAAAAATTTGCAAATAGTGGAATGAGTGATTAGTAGAGAATCTCTGAATCACCGTATTACATTTTTTACACAAAACTAAACAGATAAGCTTACTATGAAGTCCCTCAAGTTGTATGTGAAGGTTTAAAACAGAAAATTACTAAGATAACATAGTACACACCTATTTACTATACACCTGTTTACTCTTCTTCCTGCCATTTTTGTTTCAAAATTTTATACTATAATTAAAAATTAAAATAAAAGTAAAGTTGAATTTTGATCCTTTCTGGATCCCATTAGTCTCTCCTGCCCTCCGGAGGTAACTGTATTTTTAGTTGGTCTTTCACAACGTATGTCTTCATGAATTTTATCTCTCGCATGTGTTTCATAAATTATTTGCAAATATGGCTATATAACTTTAATATTTTGCTATTTTTCACTCAATATAACATTTCTGAGATTGGCCAATGTGTTCTACAGCTTTAAATTAATCTATCATATGGATAATTATGGTTTATTTTTTCTAACTGCTTGCTGCAAACATTGCTATGATAAACATCCTTGTACACACTGTCCAGCACACACGTGCAGGCGTTTCTCTAGGGTCTATACATAGGCATGGAATTCCCAGGTGACAGGTCCTTCACCAGATTTTACCATAGTGTCCTCCAAAGTGGACTTAACAATTCATAATTTCACAAGCAAAAAATTAATATTCCTATTTTCCTGTGCTCACTTCACTTGATATAGTTAGACTTTTTGAATTGTCCTCGTTTCCTTGTTTTCTTTGATTTTTATTTTAGATTTACTCTTAAATCATATAATTCGTATAGTTTGTTCTATGATGAAGATATTTGCCTTTGGTTTGAGTTTTGGATAAAAGTTGATTTCAACATTTAGCCTTTAGGTATTCAACCAAAATATTTATATGGTGTATCTGTTAATATGTAAATAAGTTAATACCTTTACACATAAATATGTATATTGAAAATCACTGGAAGGTGAGAATTTGAAGGAAGTTATCAATCCTAATCACTGAGAATTGAAAAAAACAAGTATTTGCGATCTAGTATTCATTTATTCACTCTCTTTTTTTTTTAACTCCTTGGTTCCTCTTTGAATTCAATGACATTCGCATCCCATGCTGATCACCAATAACATAGTCAGAACCTTGCATCAGGAGATATCATAAAAATTGCAGGACAGTTCTCTCTTTTTCTGCAATTTCCTAAAGATCATTTTGAGTTTAGTGTGTTTAATAAGTGCTTTTTAAAAAGAAATGTGCTTTTCATTAATCAGCTCTTGAAAACGCTAGTGATGGCCACTTAGCATAAAACAGTATTTAACTTTTCATGTCAGTGAAGTGTCATTTTCTGGTGAGAAATTTTTTTAATGGCGTCATTCTATGGAGAAGTGTCTATTAATGACCTCTTCACTTTATCAGTGTCCCCATCTATTGAGACGGGGAAACAGAAATAAGCAGTATCATACTTGTTTTCTATGACTCAAACTAGTGACAATAGAAAACATTTTATTCCAAAATACTCTAGATGGAATTGAACCTTGGTTTTTTTTAATAAATTCCAAATGCTAATGTGGGTTATTAAAAATAACAAAACACTTCACTTAGACTCATCACCAGTGGAACTCAGGAACTGGTGAAAGGATGATTTTTTTATTTTCTATAGTCAAACAGAAATGTCAAGTATTTAAACATGTACCCAATGAGAAATATGCAAAATTTTTTTCTGGGGGGTATAAAAACAACACATAATAATGGCAGTAATTAAAAGACAAAGAACTTGACATTTATTAAGTGGCCTTTCCATGGCCGGCTCTGTAGTTACCACATGTATTCATTACAACAGCTCTTAGGAGGCAGGTGATATGGCTGCCTCCCCACCACCATTGTGGAAGCTGCTGCTTTGTACAAGTTGACACGACTGCTCAATGGCAGATCTGAGGCAGATCTGAGATGGAGGTCTATGTGACCCCAAAGCCAGTTTTCTATCTACTTTCTTTTACTGCTTTCCTTTAAATGTATAATATCCAGGAAACACATCTGTTAACTTATAAAAAGCTAAAATGTTTTGAATCTATTAGGTACCATAGAGGTGAGTTCAGTCTCCCCTTTTTATAAATGAGGAGACTAAGTTACAGAGAATGGCAGTGATTTGAACAGAGTCCCACACAAAGTTAACAAAGGGCCTACACTCCTGGTGTGTAACAACACATTGTGCAAAACAGATTTATTTCTGTGCAATATTTTCTGTAATTCTACTTTTTCTTTAATGATTCAGTGGACTCTTATCACAAAGCTGACTTAGCTGCTGATTTTCTCTGCACAGTGTTCCTCTTTCTGCTCTTTTGGCCACAGCACTCCTTCTGCTCTGGAGACGGTGTCTTCTCTGTCAATAGGATTCTGGTCTGTGTGGTTACTCATCACAGTGTTCCAGCTCCTGTCAGCCCATAGATGGACATGGGACTTATAGCTGAGCAAGCAAAGTTCCATTGTCCTGGTCATAGTAATTATCAGAAACAGGAACAAAACCAAAGACAAATAGATCCCAAGGGTTTTATTTTAAAAAAGGGAACTAGGAAATATAGTTTTTTTATTCAGTAGTTCTTAAACTGAGTTGGTATAAGTTCAAGCTGTTTTCAGTCATTTTCTTCAATTCTTCAATAGAAGAGAATAAGATTAACACAGAAATAATGCAAAAAAGAAAGAAAGGCTAAGCAGATAAAAGAAACACACACACACACACACACACAGATCCACTAATCCCTAAAATAACTCCATCTCCTGGATTACTGGTACTAATGAAATCCCTTTTTGTTTAAACTAAGTTTTGTCACCAAAATATTTGGATATGAGCTTTAACTTGATAAAGACATAGATTATGCTTTTTGTTTATTTCTTAAATACTTCCTATCATGTTCGTTGTGCAATATTGTTTATACATATTTAATCTAGGAACTTTAAAAAAATAATTCTAGTAAGTTTTTTTTAATGTTTTCTATTTAATATTAAAACTAGGCACCATGAATGAATATAGAATTGAATTATTATCATATTATTATAAAAAACAAGCCTTAAGTATAATAAACAATTAGTGAAATTTATTCAAATAACATGGTATATATGTATACGTATTTCAGAAATGTAATTTTGTTTAGTTATTTTTAAAGCTTTCTATTATTTTTAGGAATACATATTTGTTAAGTGCAAGAATACTTTACCCAAAAGAGAAGAGACACTTTCTGAAGAAATATTGAAGATTCACTGTACTTTTATGTAGACTTAATGCTTAATATTGAAGAATATTGCTTAATGCTGAAGAATATTGAATAATGCTTAATGCTGAGGAATATTGTCTTAAAATTAAACAAATGGTAAAATCCCTTTATAAACCAGATCATTATACAAACACAAAAAGGTCAAAATTTACAACAAGAAATATACAAGTACAACAGGAAAAGTTTAGCATAATAAATATATAAAGTAGATGGTTGTCCCAATATCTGATATTACCAAGGAGTAATGGTATTTTATGAACTTTGCTTTCCATAATTGCTGGCTCATCTATCAATACTTGGAAACAAAGAAGCATCACGTTAAAACTATTAACAGGTAATACAATGTAATAATTTATGTTTATCGAGACTTTACTATGTTAAGCATTCTATGTGTTTTATCTTTTTACTCTTCAAAATCCCTGTGATATAATATGGGTTTGTGTCTCTGTTTTATAGTTGTTAGGTGAGTTTATATAGGATACCTAACTTGACAGGGCAGAGTCGGACTTGCACCAAGTTCCTTCTCATGTCCATACTCTTAACTCCTAAACAGTATTGTAACCCAGACACTATCTCCACCTTTATTATGATAGATCGCAATTTTAATCACAACTTCTTGTCAGATTTGGAAGGGAAAGAGACAGCTATTTTCAATGTAAGCACTTAACCTAATTAAAAAATTCAGTCTCTAATACTTGCATAGGTGCAAATGTATGTGCATGTGTAATGGTGAATACATATCCTTACTATACATACTTAACATTTAAAAATGCTTATCCAAGAATTTATCTCTTGTATAAGGAATAAAAATTGTGACACTGGCCATTATAAAGTATTAAAAAATTCATGGCAACTTTTGAAAAAGAAGGAATGTTATTAACCTTGGTGTCTTGACCAAATTACAATTCAGGGTAATTACATTTGTCTTCCCTAATCTCCTTTTCAATTTTCAATTGGGTAGTGTATTCTTAATGGATTTCATTACCAAGCTTCCCTTAGGATTTAAAATAGGGCTTATCTTCTAAGGACTAGGTTCACTCCAAATTTATGTTCTCTAACTTCAACTGAGCTGTCACTGAAACTCTTCAATTGTGTGTAAGTCTTCAATTTATTCCTCTTTTGTTCATTTTTTGCTTTCTCACTTTGGCTCTTCCAAACCATTTCCACCCTCTTCAAGACCCAAATACACATTTCAGCCCAGCAATTATTTTTGAATGCCGAGTGTGCAACCACTCTCTTATGCACCGAAATACCAAGATCAATTAGGTATTGTTTGCTACTTTCCATAAACTTCCATAGCAGAAAGCACTGCTTTTTAAAAAACTTTTAGAACGAATTGCCTTCCTACTTCACAGAAAAGAAGAAAAAAAAAAAAATCAGTCATGCAGGGTGTATTCTGCAGGCCATCTATTCCCTGTAAAAATTTCTTCCTATAACCACAACTTTGACTTTTCAAAACTCCCCCATATCATTTTTCCACTTCTTTTTTCTTCATTTCTGCCTGTTTTGCAGAGAAATGTGTGCCTTCTTTCCTAGGCGGCTGCATTCACCTGTGCTCTAGATCCCTCTCTTCCTTATTGCTCACTTCCCTCGCTCTTAAATCAGTCACTTTCACTAACAACATTCCATAAACATTTAAGACATTTCTTTTCTTATTAATGGGGAAAAAAATCCATTTCCTCTTGGTTTCTCTAGCCTTCAGTCAATCTCATTCTCTTTTTTATTCTTTTATCACCATGTCCTTTCTTCTCATTTTTTCCCATCAGTTCCACACAATATGATTTCCTTTCCTGCTATTGTGTTAAAACTGTTCTTCAAATAAACCAGCAAATTTCAAATTGCAAAATCAGTACCCGTTTCTTAGCACTCAAAATTTGTATTTTTCTTTTGGGTTTAACGTTGCTGACTGCCCCTTATTTATAAACTGTATGTTTCTTCAACTTCTGATACGTTTTTCTCATGATTTTCTCCTCCTGCC
The DNA here is from genome assembly GCF_009834535.1 of Camelus ferus. Classification (NCBI taxonomy): domain Eukaryota; kingdom Metazoa; phylum Chordata; class Mammalia; order Artiodactyla; family Camelidae; genus Camelus; species Camelus ferus. The sequence goes on along the minus strand of NC_045698.1, from coordinate 21,361,748 downwards.
TTTGTGAATTCTTTAACTTTCTTGGTTGTTTCTCTTCATTTTTCAAATTATACTGTAAGGTCTTACCAGTGTTTTGTCTTTGGCTTTCTTTTCTTTCTGTAATCTTTTTATTAGTGATCAATTTTAATTAACTAGTTCACTGAAGGAAAAATAAGAAAGCTGAAAACACAACACTTATATACTTAGTATGGGCTAGCCATTGGACTAAATAATTTACGTAAATAATTTCATTTATGAAGGAAAATAGAAACATGGACATTATCAGAATTTTGAAGTTAAAAAACTAAGGCTGAATATGACCTAAATATATTTTTGAAGCTTCTCTTATATACTTTTTAAATTTTCATACCTATTTCATTCAGTAATCTTAGGCTTAGATTTTATCTCCACTGTTTATTTTAGTTGCAGTATTTCAGACAAAAGATTATGAGTAAGCTATCCAAATTTTCATAGTTAAATTTTATAGTAGGCCTAGGATACAAATTCAGGTATATTCAAATCCGAAGTTTATATTTAGTCCTTTATAGCATCTTGCTTCAAAATGGATCACTCTGCCATATATATACTTTCATTTAAGAATTTGCTCTGGAATAGCTATATTACTTCTCTGAATATGCATTAGTCATATTTATATGGGTATCTGACTATCATTATATGTTTCACACATGCAAATAGCTTGCTTTTAATCTTTTCTAAAATTTATTTTTCTATCTGGTCTCACTGACTTTCTGTTTCTCTCAATGAAGTCTTGATTTTTATATCAGCATTTTTATTTCCATTTTCAGTTCTCTCTCCCTATAATTTCGTTTAGGAACTCATGTGACCACATATCACTGACACACAGGTCCAGAAAAGGAGTTGTGGAATTGTGAGCTGAGAATTATGGAAAATTTAATCTAGTGGTTTAAAGATACACATCTACAATTGTATATTGTATCAAATAGATGGATGTGTCAAATTGGTAAAATACAATGATGCTTACTAATATCTTAACACATTAATAGATTGTGAAGGAATATGTTGCAGTCTGTGTGGCTTAAATGCACATTCCTAGGGGTCTTCACACTTTGCACAAAGAAGCAAGATATACTGCGTTGTTTCCTGCAGAATCGTATGTTTACGTCCTAACACCAATGTCATTTTATCTGGAGACAGAGTGTTTAGGGGAGAAACTTAAATGTGGTCATAAGGTAAGGCCCTAATCTGATAGGATCTTGGTCTTGAGAAGATCTTTCTTTCCTCCCCCCCAGCACCCTGCCATGTTAGAACACAATGAGAAGATAGCCAGCTGCAAGCCAGGAAGAGAGTTCTCACCAGAACCTGACCTGATCTTGGACATCCTGCCTCCAGAACTGTGAGAAAATAAATTTCTATTGTATAAACCACCTACTATGGTATTTCGTTATGGCTGCCTGAACTGACTAATACACAGGGCAAATGGGTACATTTCCAGAGTGTTTTACAGAGACAGAGAGAAAAAAGTTATGTACCTGTAAAGCTAAAACTATGAACACTGAAAGAAAGGCATCAATAACATACAATCTTAGGTATCTTTCTGCCTGAGGGCGTGCTGTTTTGTTTGTTAACTCTGGGAAAAGGAAAAAGGACTCAGTGTTTCTATACCTACTATTCAAAAGAGGGTAATTGCTACATTAAAGGCTTATGGAAAGTTCTAACATTCCAGTTCATATTTAACTTAAGGTAAACATCAAAAGTTCTTGAACAATAACAACTCTTAACATGTATCATGTGCTTATTCTGTGCCAAGCTCTGAGCTTTCCTGTCTAATGTTACTTAATACTCACAACAGTTGAGATTTCAGAGTTCTCTCTCCACTTTGACGCTTATTGTAGTAACATGGTGAGCTAGATACCTGATAGACTTGCTCACTGAGAACAATAATAGTCTAAAATGCAATATATGTTTTAAAAAATCTGCTTTTAAATAAGAGTGTTATCTCAAGAAGGGAAAATATTTTTCCTGCTAGGAACTGAGTGAAAGTCAGAATTCAGGGAGGTAACTAGCACAAGGCTGCTTGCTTGCTTTTGTCCTTGGGCACTTACATCTCTGATGAATCTAAGCTTTGGATTTCATGGCCTAGGTTCATGCCAAAAATATACATTAGGGGATAATCTTTTCAATAATCTGAGATCCAAAAGGTCAACACTCTCAGAGTGGATTTATATCAAACCTGCATTCTCTCCTTTCAGAGGATTCCATTGAAAATAACTGTCTCGACTCAAAGCAGGAGAGGATGAGTAAGGAATGTTACCAAGAATTTGAAACCATGAAGTGTCCCCATGAGGGTATGCTGCCTTAACTTACACTCCAGTCTTCAAAAACAAACAAAAAATCCTCTCTGGAAAGCTCTCCTTTATATCTCAGTCTTCTTTCCTGTCTCTCCCTCTTGTTCTCTTTCTCTGTATCTTGGAAAGAGAGGTAGCAAAAATAACTAAGGATAGAAGGAAATAAGACACCATGAATAAATGCCAGTAACTGGCAAAAGAAACTGATCCAGAAGGTTTTAGATAATTTAATTATACATAGTCTTTAAAATGACTGATGATTATGCTTAACGACAGAAAATCCAAACTTAAGATATATGCGGCAGCAAGAAACAATAAAGAATGATCAAAGATATTTGAAAAAGTAACTCAATAAAACTTTTAGAAGTTAAAACCTGAATAACTGAAACGAGAACTCAGTGGACAATTTTACACAGATTAACTATGGAATTAGTGAACTAGATGGTAAATATAAAGAAAGAATATAACAAAAAAAGGGCAAAGAAAGATAAAATAGGAAAAGTGTTGATATATAAAGAACAAAGATTTAACAAATCTGTAATTTTAGCTCTAGAAGTAGGGAAGAAAGAGAATACAACAGAGAAAATATTTGAAGATATAATGTAAAAATAATAATAATAATCCAGAACTGATGATATCACAAACCATTAAATCAAGAAGTTCAGTTCATTAAATCAAGAAACTACAGCAACATAAATAAATAAAGCTTACCCACTCCTCTACACGCACAGTGGAACTCCAGAATGCCCAACAAGAAGAGACCTTAGGAGGAGCCAGAGAGGAGCAGATTCTCTCTAATGGTGCAATGGTTGGACTGACAGCTATCTTTACATGTGTGGTGGTGGAAACCAGAAGATGGAGGCATCAAATCTTCTATGTGCTAAAAAAAAACCATCTCTCAAACTAGTATTCTATGAGCAGTGAAAATTTCTTTCAAGAACAAGATATAACAAAATCTGAAAGTTTGCCATCAGATCATTCATAGCAAAATAAGTTTTAAAGTATATACTTCAGACAGAAGGCAAGTGATCTGAGAAGGAAGATTTGATATTCAAGGAATAATAAATACCAAAAAATGATAAATCTATGAATAAATTTTAAAACAACAGACTTGAAAATTAGTAACAATGTCTGATGATCTATTATTATCCATATTTTACGGAGGTGGAAAGGGAGTGAGAGGGAGCCTGAGTAATTTTCTCAAAATCATATAAGTTTTAAGACACAAACTTAAATTTGAACCCAAGATTCTCAAATTCTCTGATTAAATCCTCTGTTCAGCTACATTTCCAAATGAAAGAATAAAGGATGGAGAGCATGCATCTCACAGAATTAGTGAGTTAAAAGATGGATTCTGATAAGAAACTAATATGAGAGAGACAAAGAGTTAAAAAGTCAGATTCAAGATTTGTGGACCCACCACCAAATTACCTCCCTGTGTAAACTGGTGTACGTCCCTTAAAGTAGCTCACGTCAGCAGCAGCATCTGTTAACATAGGAATGGTACTTGTCATCTCAGCTACAGTTTTGTAAGGACTTACTGCACAATGGCTTTAGGAATAGAATGAGAAAAAAAGGACCAGCTCAATCCTCTTTAGATTTTACTCATCATTCAACTCAAGGGATCACTTCAAGAAAGCCAAGAGCCTGGCATGGGCAGGGGTGGTGCTGTGGACACAGCACTAACAAAAGGCAAAGCAGCAGTTCCGCACTCCCCCTCCCACCCTGGGTTTTCTAAGAATCTTCTCAAGGGTAGACGTGGATGATTTTGAATACAGGCTTCCCAACATGTTTTGGGTCATGATTTACTCTAGTTCCCAATATTTTAATGCTTATTCTTAAGGGGCTATCATAATAATAGAATCATTGTGATAAAATTGAGTGCCCATTGTGGACTCGACCTACCCACCAACAGGCCAAAACCTGCCCTGAGATGGGCTGGGCTCTGTCCCTGCCCAACAGTGCACCTCCTCTAGCCTTGGGACCAGTCTTACACAAGGAGCAGGCACAAACTGCAGGAAAACTGCAGCGTTACAGCCTGTGGACCTGGCCTGCCCATTATCAGGGTAGATTCTGCACTGGGACCTGCTGGGCCCTGGCGCCAGCCACTAGCAGGCCAACATAAGCTTTGGGACACCCTGGACCCTGTATTCAACTGGGTCAGGAACTGGCCCCACCTACCAGCGATCTGACATCACTTCTGGGACCCCAGGGCCCTGCAGCCAAATTCCATGGCCCAGCTCTGCCTGGCAGTAGGCTGACACTAGCTGCAGGACCTAGCTTCTGTATAGCACAGGGAACTATGTACAGTATCTTGTAATAACTTCTAATGAAAAAAAAATGAATATATGTATGTATATGCTTGACTGGGACATTGTGCTGTACACCGGAAACTGACACATTGTAATTGACTGCACTTCAATTAAAAAAAATCATTAGTGATTCAGAATTATATACTGCCTCCAAATCAAAACGTTATTTCTTTCTGACTCATCAAAAAAATTTAAGGTGTAAGAAACTCAAAATGAATGCAAATTTTCTCAGTGTGATTTCATTCTTATATTCTGAGGAGAGATAAACATAACAATTTTCTGTGGAAAATGTCCCACTCACATGGACACCTGCTTCCCTATTTTACTCATTGCCTGTCACAAGGCTCGATAATCATAAATAGAACTTGAAGAAAATTTGTTTATGGCATCAAAGAAAATAATGTGGGTGCAAATTGTGCTTCAAGAAAAATCTATAAATAACTGTAAAATGAAAATGCTTATTTAAATCTATAAAAGGATCTCCATCTATATGTATCTCTTAAAAATTAATTTGGAGAGTTTTGGTATTATTTATCTTTTGGAAGATATTATTGTCAAATGACCGTCATAAGAACTTATCACGAATTGGGTGTCTAAAAACAACAGTTTGTTTTCTCACGGTTCTAGAAGCCATAAATCTAAAGTCAAGGTGTCTGTGGGGCCACACTCCCTCTAAAGGCTCAAGGGGATAGTCCTTCCCTGCCTCTTCCAGCTTCTCGTGGCTGTCAGTGTTCCTTGGCTTCCTCAGCTTGTGACCATGTTACTCCAATGTCTGCTGCTGTGTGCCTGTGTCTTCTCTCCTGTCGGTGTGTTTCTCATAACGACACTTGTCATTGTATTTAGGGCCTACCCAGATAATCCAGGAAGATCTCATCCCAAGATCCTTAATTTACATACGTCTAAAAAGACCGTTTCCAATAAATTCTAATAAATTAAAATTAATAAGTTAGAATCTAATAAATTAGCTACACTAATAAATTCTGGGGTTAGCACCTAAAAGTATCTTTTGGGGGGCTACCATTCAACTCAGTACAGGGGGGTTGATTTTCATCTTGGTAATCATATTTTTATTTCAATGGTCTCATAGCTTAAAGCATTTGCCATGTTTCCTAATTATAGTTCATCAATATATGCAATGAAAATACCTTAGAAAGTAAAATATGGCATAAAAATGCAGTTTTATAAACTGCAACATGCACCATGTGAAAATATTGATTGAACCTTAATAATATATTTTGGGGAAAATAACTGGTTAATTTTGATGAAAACAGAAACATTTCTTATGTGATCAACTTGATTTTCTTAGCTCCTGCCATGAATCCTATTAGAGACTTGGACAATGCTGTGTTTCTGCATAAAATGAAATGTTATAGAAAATACCGGTAGGAAGTAAAAGGTCAGAGAGATACCTTTTTTTCTTGTTTGTCACAAAGGGCAAAAACAAAAGGAACAGGACTAGAAAAACTAGAGGTCTGGAAAATTTCACTGATGTAAGAAAAGAGGAGTGAAAAAAGAAATTTTAATAAAATAAAAAAAGAAATGCTTATGCAAAACAGCAGAAATAAAATAAAAACATGTCATTGAAAAGGGACAAGGCACAAGTGAAACAGATACTTGAAAACCTGAGGAGTATATTGGCTGTATCTCAGTTTTCTGGTATATTCTGCTTCTGTCCTGGAATTCATACCTCTGGCCTGGCTGCTTCAGAGAATGCTGGGTGTTGGGAAACTCTTTTGCCACTCTGGACGTTGCAGACCTCTCACGCCTCAAGGACAAGCATCCAGCGGGTACCAATGGCAAGTCAAAATGGCCATTAGTAAGAATACAGAAGACCCTCTGACAACATTTACTTACCCTCTGTTGCACTGCTCTGAGCCAATCATTTCCTCCACTCTTAAAACTTGCCTTTCAGTGCTGCACTGAGGCCCATTTCGCCCTCTAAGGAAGCTGTAATGCATTTGATTGAGCCTCCCTTTCTCTGAGAGTGACCAGTGCAGATTTATCTGTTTCCTCTCTTCTCTCCCCTGTGTGAGGTTGCAAAACTTTTCTGCTTCAACTACAAAACTGCACTGGGGCCCTTTGGTTCTCTCTGTTCTTGAACAATAAAGACGTACACTACCTTAATTCAAGAACAAATTAAAAACAGAAAAGCAAAAGCAAATTTGCTGATTTAAAAGTCATCATTTATCCTTGTCCTTTTTTATGTCTTTCAAAAGAGAAGGAAAGTCCTCCGGCAGAAAATAGGTGATCCCAAGGGGATGGTGAGCATGTTTAATGAAACCAGCACTGTTTGATCAATTGGCTTTTGTATAATTGAGAGGAAAAGATTTGCTGTCAGTCTATTCCAGCTTTTATGATGGCTCAAAAATATCTCCATAAAAATCAACCTTTAAAAATTATATAGCCAAAGCCTTAGCATCCTACTCCATTGTCTTTATTCAATAAAGGTTTAAAAGACAAATGAAATGACCATTATTCAGTTTTCATTCTCACCTGAAATCATTTGCTGGTGGTAAAGTCAGTCAACGTGACAGGGATGAGTTCTAATGGAGATTGACATTAACTCACTGTGGGGCCACTAAATCAGAAGTAGCTGATCAGCTACGTTCTGCACCTTGAGTCTGATTTTTCCGACTTGTATGTTCTGTGTGGTTGTCCCTCTTTTATTTGTCAGTGAGTGCAGGCTCAGAATTTGGTAATATGAGAATGTAAAATATGCAATAATGTCTCAGCGGCCAGAGAAAGCTAGTGTAACTTGATATTACATTTCTAGGAGAAATGTTTTTTTCTGGGAGTTTGGGATAAAGCCTGCTAGAAGATGCTGTGACCTTTGGAGGAAAAGCCCAGTCTAAATCTAAGGGGTGTTATCCTTGGGCTAGAAGCTTTTTGCAGACCTACTTTAAATATTTAGCTATTTTGTTAGGTAATAAGAGTGTTACAGTTTTAATCTCTGCTGTGATTTAGAAAGGAATAAAGAAGTAGTGATCTGTTTACAGTACATATTAACTAAATGCATTCATTTGCATAATACCTCTTTAGGGATGGACTACATTATTCAGAGATTTCTATATGTGGAACTGCAGGGATATTTTAGGCTTCAGTGACACTGAGGTCTTAACTTAAAGTCTATTAGATTAGCACGACAACATTTCCTGATTAAAAATTCCCATTAGTGGGGAGACGACTTTTGAGAAGCACTTTTCACCTTATGGTGCCGGCAACAGGGGAGAATAAATTTTCTTGTTTGAAAGTGAATTCCATATAGAAAGGCAAGCAGTTGCTTTTAAAGATATGAAGAGAATTCCCTTTTGATGTTGGAGGAATTTAAATGTTCTGGAGGAAAAAAATCTATCACACAATCCCATACTTTAAAAAATATTTAAATTCCTACTAAAAAATCTAAGGGCAGTGATGTAAAAAAAATGCTGATCCCACAGCAGATTTCAGTTTTGACATGTTTATTAAAAAATGAAAAGTGTTGGTCCTTGTTCTTAATTGCAGGCTACTACTCTTATTTTTTGATTGGGTAGGTATTTGTGGTAGATTAAATTATAATTTCCAAATGTTTCCTTCCCTTCCCTGTGAAAATAACACCTTCCCCCATAATTAGGCTTGATCATGTGATTTTTGCTACTTTTCCTCATGAAAATATTTTTCTTCTCCACCCATTGATTGTGGTATTGTCTTGTGAGTTGGTTTAGCCAATGAGTTACTGATAGCAGCAGTGTGTGCCCCTTTCAAGAAAAAGGTGTAAGGGCCACCAGTGGTCTGCCACGGAAATGACAGTAGCATATACTGTGTCTACTCCTTCAGCCTGAATCTGGAATAGATCTCTGCTTGACCTACAGTGTGAGAGGCAATAACCTTTGCTTATTTGCATGAGAGACCTTTGTTCCTGGAAACCATTGACATTGTGTGTGTGTGTGTGTTGTGTTGTTGTTAACCACTGATGTTACTGTAACAATAAACTAGTGGAAGTTAAATGGTACAGCATTTTAAAATTCAAAATTATTATGACAAATATTGGGAAAAAGGAAGATAAAGTTTTTATTAGGAAAAAATAAGAGGACGAAACAACGCACATTTCTTTTTTGCTCTGAAGGTTATATAATATTCTTTCACTTTGGGGAAGATTACGCCAATCTTTTCTCTCTTATGTGGTTTAAACCAAATCATCACATACTTTAAATTTGTCAAGTACATCTCATCAAGAGGATGAATACCCCAATTATCACTTATTCTTCCTCCATATCTTCCTCCACTTCCTCCTCCTCGCCTTCCTTGTTTAACAAAACTTTTAAAAACACTTCTTGCAATCAAACTTTTAAATGGTATCATCCTCTGAAAATAAAAGAATTGTATTGTCTTTCTTTTTTTCTATGTCTGTTGTGGAAGTTCTCTGTTCCCACATTCCTCAACTCAGTAAAGCCAAAAGCTTCAGAATGAGGAAGACAGGAAAATGTCTGGCAGGTGAGTGGAAATACCAAAGAGAGTAACTCCCTGGGCTCTAGAATTCTAGTGTGAAAATATTCCTAAGAAGGCATAAATGGTCTGTATTTTGGCTTTATGTATAGATACTCTACATACATAGAGAACTCCAGTAGTTTGGAAGATAAGTGAATAGAAATAAACATTTACCCTGGTGTTTTTTGGGTTTTTTTTTTCATACTGCGCAGCCCCAAAAATATTTAGTTCGGTTCTTCTTTAGGTGTATAGTCTGTGAATGAGGCAAAAGGTTTAATAAAATGTAACTAAAAATTAGTGTTTGACTGATGCAGTTAAATATAATTTTCAGCGTCTGGAATAAAAATTGTTGTTGAACCCAAGTTCATGTGCCTGATACACAGTGAGGCCAAATTTAGAGGCCAAACACAGTGAGGCCAAACCAAAACATGAGAGTTTGGAGCAGAGAAAGGTTAATTGCAGGGCCAAGAAAGGAGAACAGGGCAGCTCATGCTCAAAAGACCTGAACTCCCCACTGGGTTTCAGGGAAGCATTTTTAAAGGCCAGATGAGGGGTGGGAGCTGGAGGGTATGGGATCAGCTGCTGCACAATCATCTGCTCAGTTGTTGTTGAGATAGCAGGGTGCCACAGAGGTCAACATCAACAATCCTCAGGCTCTGGTCGGTCTGAGGGCTACGTGCTCAGTGCTCATGGTCACCTTTCATTTGGTGGGGGCTTTAGTGTCTGTAAAACAGTCGGGAATGTGCATCAGATATTGTTACCTATGTATTTCAGGGAGGACCTGAAGATTCTGTGACTTCCATATGGCTGACTGATGGTTTAAATTGTCACCAGGTCTCCTGGCCCAGCTGCTACTTTGTCACTACATGTTCACATCCTTTCAACCACTAGTTCTTGATTTTGGCTTTTGTGACTCAGGGGAGGCCTGGGAGGCTACAGCTTTCCCACAGACAAGAGGCAGGCAGAGGACATGGGTGGAGGGGTCTCTCCTGAAAAGGCCCCGTAGGGCTCTGCTCAATTACACAATGCATTTTCTTCTTAGGAGAAAATTAAATCAGTGAAGATAAGATTATTTTCTTGCATCTATCACTAACCTCTAAAAAGTACATGTGAAATTCTCTATTGTGGCTAACCAAGCTTTGCTGTTTGGTTTGGTTTGGTTTTGCTGTTGTTTTTTAAATTTTATTTCATTTTTTGGTTTTGTTTTTGATTTTTAACAGAAACTGTGAAATCTGAGCTATGGCAACTTTCCATCTAAAATTTAGTGGGAACAAAACTTAAATACCTCATAAGTGATGGTGCTCCTTTGTCTACTACTTTCAATGCAACCACTGCATGGCTAGTACTAATCTCTCACCCTAGCTCATTACTGTTCCCTAGCCAAAGAGGATAAAACTGCCTTAAGGCAACCGTTTAAAATACGGCCAAGGATGGTGATGTTAGGGTGCAGGGAAAGCATTTATATTTGTTTAATTATGGAGTCACCCCCCATGTCCTACTGACTGCTTTGAATTTTCAGTTATTTACAATATGTGTAAACTTATTTGATGTATTTGGTTAAGATTTTGGCTCTTATTTACAGGATATACTATGTTAAAGACATGTTCATAGCATCTAACTTATATTGCTCCGAAGTGAAATAAAAATGATGAAAGTCTGCTGTGAGGAAGAATTAGAATCAGTTATATTAGACAGAATGAGGAATGAGAATTGAAAGAGAATGTAAAATCAAGAAAACAAGAAAGAATGAGAAGACCATGCAAAAAGAAAGATAAGGAGATGATTTTAGCCATAAAAGCCTTTGCCAGGCATTTTCTAGTGATAGGATTTAAAAACAATGGTCAAGAGTTAAACAATTGGATAATTCTGAGATCATGAAGAAAGGAAGCTCAGAGAAATTCAAATTAGAGATATCTATGCGCATATGGAGACAATGAGAGAAAACTGACAAACCACACCTCCTTCTCCCTCACTTGGATCTACTGTTTCAAGGCATGATCTTAGGAAGAGTTTGAGGGTGATGTGCAATCCTTGGATGATTCTCTGTACTCTGAAATCTTCAAAGAATGTTTCCCAATGTGATGGAATTCAAGATGGGTCCCAGAGAGGAACTAGTAGTCATCATGCACCTCAGATAAGACAACATTTCAGAAGACAACGTTCAGAGACGTTCCTGAATGAATTAAATCGAGCACACTCATGTTGCACCGTCATCTTCTACTCTTTGTTTTTCTGCCTAGAAAACAAAGTCTATTTGGCCTTGTCCATTTTGAGGAATCAAAAACATATTGCAATTCTTTCACCTCTGGCCCTGACTGTGATCATCCTGGAGTGTGAAAAGTGAGAGATGAAGATTATGTTGACAAAAAACTGGTGAGAGGATGGGGGTGAAGGTTTTACCTGGGATGGAATAGGCACTGAGCAAAACAGGATGGTGCACAAGGTAATTTGAAGACTTGTACAAGTGCTCATCAGTTCTGGAAATCAGTTCTGGAAATCAGTTCTGAAATTTTCAACCAGAGCACACTGAGTTGGAAACTGGTTTACTGAAAAGCTGAGAGAGATACATCAATATGGCTACGATGTTCTCATGAGATTTGCCTTAGCTTTTTCTTCTTACAGTTCCTGAGTAAAAACATATTCGTGTTCTTTCTCATCTGCCTGCCTTCCCTGTTGAATCAAAATAGTAATGGGTACAAAGTAGTATGAAATTTCTGACACTTGTATGTTAATGTAGCTTCACATCTGAACTGGCTTAGGTTCACCTGGCACCCTATTCTCAGGAATTTCAAAGGCTAGAAGAACATCAGTAAGAGGGGGAGTGGGCAACTTCCCTGAGTCAAAGCCCGAAACCTAAGCCTGTCCTGCTGGGGTCAATGTTTCTTCTCTTGGGAAGCAGTGCAGTGTCATGGTTTAGGGCATGATCTATGAGACTAGAATGCCTGTATTTGAATCCTCCGATCTGCGTTGACTTTGGCAGGCTACTTTAATGCTCTGCACCTCAGTTTCCTCATCTGTAAAATGGGAACTGCTCTATTACCTACTGCATAGAGTTTTAGGGAGAATTAACTAAATAAATCTGTAAACCATTTATAAAAGTGCCTGGTACACATTATATGTATGAGTTACTATTTTGTTAGTGGTAGGAATCTACAGCCTGTTTCCCCACTAAGTCTCCCTATTCTGGCTTTATTCTCCACCTTTAGTTGTGATGAAAATATTCTCACCTGTGGACTGGCCATCTACAACTCCTGTCACCAAGTATCCTTTGTCTGAACTTTTCTAGCAATTAGAGCAAGGGCAGAAACAGACATATGTTCTATTTAAGTATTTTTCAGAAAAGGGAGTTCAAAAGATAGAGGGCTCATGGGAGACATCTCAGTTCTGGGACATTCTGAGGACAAGGCAGTAAAAAATCCAGGTGAAGCTGGATACTGTTAGAGTATAAATGTGCGAGTGAGTGAGTGCATCCATTAAAATGAAAATTAAACTGTGCATAGAATGAGGAAAATTATCAACAGTGGTGTCTAGTTTAGAAAACTCAAAACTAAAATAACAAAAGAAAGCTGTAGAAACTCACCTAGTTTTTTTTTAAAAAAGTGATTTTTTTGTAACTTTATATCTACTTTGATTATGTCATGACTCAAAAGTTTGTGTTATGCTGTCTTTAATGTCACTTGTTAATAAGACAGAGGCTTTCAGGGATGTTCGATTTTCTATTCATAACACACCTTTCATGAAATGAGACTGTTTACTGGGCTGGTCTTTGTTTTACCAGGGGGCTGCCAATTTCCATCCAAAAAGCATGTAACATCCAGAGTGACTTGTCCTGTTACTTCTTTTAGAGGCTGGTTTCCTACTTTGGCAGGAAATACAGTCAAATCCATATGACACTGGAATATATTTCAAGAAAGTTATTTTTGCAAAGGCGAGGCATATGACTTAGTAAAATTCTCTTTCTAAGATGCCACTCCTTGTCCTCCTTACAAGGCTACATTGCTGTGTATTTTTATTTTATTTTATTTTATTTTGGTTTCTTTTCTTCCTCTTCCCCTTTAATATTAATGTTATTTTAGATGGCCCGGTACTTTCTATTCTCTTAAAAACACCTCCTGTGTGTTACCTCCATCACCAGTGCTCTCTCTCTCACTATGGTAAGAAAACAGACACATGCTTTCTGAAGGACCATTCCAAGATATTTGAAATGTGCCAGAAAGACTTTGAGTCATTTCTACAGGAAACAAAATGTGACAAATCTATTGCAATAGAGACTCAAATATTTGAGTAAACTCCTGACCCACAACATAGTATGAGGAAATTCAAATGACTAGTTATAGAGAATCTTGGAAATAGTTTTTCTGTGACTGTTAAAAATAGTTTCTAAAAAATCAATTTTTGGTAAGTTCTCCAATTGAGTCAGTTTATCTTAAAATCTTTAGTCTGTGATTAATAGACTTTTGGTGTATTTAAATTCCAAGGACCACCTAATCTGTATCAATGAATAGAAATATTTGAAGTAAAAGATAAAAAGAATTTTCTTACAAAAAGAAGGAAAATATTAAGGAGAGGGAGCAGTGTGGGGAAAGTCGGTGGTCTGCCGAGGAAAGCCGAAAGATGCTCTTAGAAGCTTCACAGTGTTAAGCAAAGTATTACACTGAACTTGATTCAGCTTTATGGGAAAGTCTATGAAGAGTAATTTGAAGGGGGAGATGACACCTAGCTTCCAACTGACCTGCAGAGACATCCACCAGCTGTCCCTTATCTCTTAACAGCTAAGCAGGTTGAAGAGATAGAATCAATCACCAGAGATAATGGTACAAGACGAAAGTGAGTGCAGAGAAGGAACTCTGCCTGCCGACTGCCCTGAGGCCCTAGGTGCTTTAGCAGTCTGTGGGGGTGTCCGCATGGGATTGAGAAATGAAGTAGGAGAGAAGTCCATAGACGTGGCCATGCAGGGTATTTTGGAGGGGGTGGGGGGCAACAAATTTCAAAATACATTAATCAAATTACCATGAAAGCAAATCATTTTCAGTTGGCTTTATGTGTTATCACAGAGTCATTTGAAACCTGGTGAAGTATGATCACTTTTGAGGAAGGTTTTTAGCCATTCAAATGCCAATTTTAACCTTTCCTAACTGAACAAACCAGAAGGAGACATACTACAACAGAGTATGAACAATAGGATACTGAAATCTTGACTGTGATGACATTTAAAAGCAGAAAAACTGTCATGAACATCTTTCATCTAGAGTAGGTTGTTTTGTTATGTTTAAGCAAGAAACCTAAGAATCTAAATAATATTTCCAAAAATGGTTAACTTTGCACAGCAAGCTTATTTATATAATGGTAGGTTATGAGATGTGTGCTCCAGTAAACACAGACACACATCTAAATTTTTAAAACAATGATAAATCTCTAAATTTCAGTGATATTTTATGTATTAATGGTGTTATCAGAAGCCAAGGCTGTGCTGAAATTCTGGCTGGTTTGGATAATCAGTTACACTCTTGCCTTGTCTTCCAAACTGACCATGGAAAGTTTGGGCTGATAACTGAAAAATGCTGCTCACCATCTGGTTCTACAAGAACTGGGTCACGAGCCACTGTAGTACTGCCCATCAGCACACCCTGAAAGGAGTTCAGGGCGGAGATCAGGCATGAGGCACTCTGACCTGGGAAAGCTGGCAGAACAGGTCTTCAGATAGGTATTTTCAGGAGAAAAAATTTTTTTTAGCAGTTAAAAAAAATACTAGTTTTTAAAGCAAGGGATCTACTTGTTCAAGTGACACTCGAGCAGGTCCCTGGTGTCCTCAGAGCGCTGGGCATGCACGGGGCCGGAGGGCCCTCGGGGCCAGGAGACGATGCGGAGAGTCCAGGAGAGCCCAGGCCATCCATCTCCAGGGCAGCTTCAGGCCACGCTGGTTTGGCCCAAGCTCTTCTCAGGAGAAAAATTTATATAACTGGAATCTTGCATCTTCTTATACTTAGAAAAGCACTAAAGCCATCACCTGTTTCTTGTGACTGGCAGCAACCTTCTACAGAGGAGCGTGCTCGATTGCAAGTACCTGCTTTGCCAAAATCGCATGTATGCTACTTCCCCACTTAACTCTTCTGAGCAGCTCGTCAGAGCTATCTGAGAGGCTGTCTTCTAGGCTATAATCTTCAGTAAGTCCCCAAATAAATCTGAAACTCACAGCTCTTACAATGTGTGTTTTTATTTCAGTCCACAGGACCCAACAATAGATGGATTGTAACAATGGTAGCAAAAGTCTTAGAGACAGAAGAGCTGGGCTTGACTCTGCCTTTTTCTGTACTAGCTCCTGACTGTAGGCACCCACTTAAACTCTCCATTGCCCCGTTGCTTCACTTATAAAATGGGAATGATATTGCCTTTACTGGAATAGAGTTGTGTGGTAATACTGGTGAAAATGCTATACAAACTGGGAAGTATTTTAAAAATCAAAGCTTTTGTTACTGTTTCTGCAAACCAGTTTTCTTTCTGCTTTTTTTGGTTGTTGTCTGTGTAATCAAACCATGATCTTAGAGTAAATATTTGGAAAAATGAGACCAACTGTGAGAAAGTCCTTTTCCAAGCTTTAATTTTATTTTGCTTATATAGTAGCTAAAATCTCCACCAAAAAAAAAAATAGGTCAGTTAGAGAACATAGATTTTTATTAAAGCAATAACACATTATAGGGGAAAAAACTTTAGGGTTATGGGAGCATTTTTCATTCTCAATCGAGTTTTAATTTAAAGGTTTGTGTGTTATTTTTTGATTGTTTTCTGAATCAGCTACTCAAACAGTAAGACTAAAACTGACACATTACCCAAAGTTATAAATAAAGAGCATAATTTAGTGTGTTTTTTTCTAAACTATGCATAAATTATATAAGATCTTGAAAAAATTCACTCTAATCAATGTTTTCCTTATGTCAGGGAAAGAAAGAAGACCTTGTAAAGTGCAGCTAGCATTTTACAGTTTCCTTCTGGCTCCTTGACACTTGTGTTGCTGTTGAATATTTCTCCCCTGTGAAGTGCAGAATCATGATGGGAAATTCCATTGTTTGACTTTCTATAGCACTCTACTGAAGACAGTACACTTAATCATTGTATTTTGCAGATTAGATAAGGCTTCCTCCTTGCTTTCTCTTTTCCTCCAGCAATTTAATATAGTGGTTGGCTTGCACACTTGTAATTAAAAAGTGACTTATGAAAGTGCTCTACAGACAAGACACCTACACCCCTTTGCAGCCAGGGCTGGCGACTAGATGCAGTAATACTACTATGTCAGAATCATATGATTATCCCAACGATCGCTCCCGTTTTTCTTGTAAAAGATCATTTAACATGCAGTTACGTTTGATATTCCAAGTAAAGTAGTACCCGGAGCAGAGGAAGGGTGACTCAGTGGTACCGTGCTCTGCAGCTTAATGACGATGGGTCAAAAAGTGTATTCTTTCTCCACTTACGACTTCACTTATCTCCCTGCATGTGCTGCCATTTTGTTTATGTGGCTTTTTAAGGTGAAATATTTCTCTTAGCAAATTTGGTTTCCTATATGCTTTGGAACCTCACTGATCTCGAAGGTGGTGATTCCACCTAAGTGAAAATTATGGAGCAAACTGCAGAGTTGTCCCGAGTCAGGATTCTTGATTAGATGATTTTTGTCTTCATTGTACTCAATGCACCATATGACTTTCCTAGCTTGTGGACTTCTTCCTTGAGCAGTAGAATTTCTTACAGTCTCTCTTTTTGTCTCTTTGTCTTTCTCTTTCATTTTATGCAGTCAGAAATAAATACATTTCTTTCCACCCTGCAAACCATTATTGCACACCTGTACCTCTGCCAGGCATGGACAGGATACTGGGGGTAACTGATAACAACAATGGAGAAACAAACATGTGAAGAGCCACAAGGCAATCAGAGAAGGGGATGTTCTGATAGTTGGGGAATATACACTTCTATTAGGACTAAGAAAGGACAGGATGAACTCACCTTTGGAATAAATTCATGTCAGTATTTTAAGGAGTGTTTTCAAATTAAACTCTAGTATTATAATCAAAATCCTTGCTAAATAACAACAAAATTAACAGGTATGTCTAATGCATTTTAGAGGTTATTAAAAACTAAGTTTCCACTCTGCTGTGCAATGTGGTGTCAATTAGAGCACATGGCGAGAAGGTGTAATACATAGTGTGAGTTCCAAGCACTAGGTTAGAACAAAAGACACAGGTTCTAACCTACTTTCAGTGTTTGGTTCTAGGATTTAAGCCTGATAGGTAGGTTTGACCAAAGATACAAACAGGTGGAAAATTCTAGAAATGGTCTTATAAGTGTTTCCAATTTTGGAGAGGCAGTGAAGTACAGGAGTTAAAAAAATTTAAGAAATAGTGAAAACTTGGGCACAAATAGCTAGCTGATTTTCCTTATCAGTCCTAAGTCTAAGCCATCAGTTTTGAATGTTTGGCAAAGCTTGAGTGACTGTAATATTTACAGACTAAACTGGAACACCGTTCCAAGGTCAAGAGGGCACTGTTAGTAATTGCACCAGGACAATAGTCATAAACAGGAAATGACCCTGGGCAAAGTGGGACAGATGGTCACTCTAAATAATTCCGGTTCTAGGACCAGGCCCAACGTCAAGCCATTTGACGGTGGCTTTTCTATCTCATTTTCTTACTGTCTTTTCTGTCTCCCCTCAGTGAGGCACATTTCTCTGTCAAGCACTGGAGAGGGAGAGAACAAGCCAGAACTGCAGCAGCTGGCTGGTCTTCTCCTTCAGATGTAAGGAGACACGGCCCTCTGCTTTACCACTATGTCCTCAAGCATGGAATTCTCTGCATTTTCCACAGCAGAATAACAGCAATTCATGTTTTTATATTTAACTATCTATACTGAGGTATCACTTATTTACAATTAAATATTGTCACTTTAAGTTCACAGTTCTGTGCATTTTGACAAATACACACACCTATGTATATACACACCACTACAAAGAAGATACAGAACATTTTCAACACCTCAAAAACTTCACTTATCTTTGCACTCCTCTTCTGTGTTCTGAAACTACACTTTTGTTTGCCATTCTAGACTTTCATATGAATGTATTCCTTTGATTTGACTTCTTTTGTTCAGCATAATGATTTTGGATTCATCCATGATGTTGTGTGTATCACTAATCCACTCCATTGCTTTGCTCAGTATCACTCAATTGTACGGATATACCACAATATGTTTATCCATTTACTTCTTTTAGACATTTGGTTTGTTTCTAATTTAGGGCTATTATGAATTAAGTTACTATTAAGATTCATATACAGGTCGTTTTCATAGATATCTATTTTATCTTATTTTAATAGTTTAAAGTAGAATTTTGGGATTGTATGGTATAAGCAACCACCAAATTGTTACCTAAAGTGATTGTACAGTTTTACATTCCCATTATCAAAGTATAAATGTTCCTGTTACTCCACAGCCTCCTCAGAACATCCTATCATCAGTCTTTTAGCCATCCTTGTAGCTGTGTGGTGGTATGTCATTGTGTTTTAATAACATTTTTCTGATGACTAAAGATGGTGTGTATCTTTACATATGCCTATTTTCCATATTTTCTTTTGCAAAGTCTGTTCAAAACCTATGTTCATTTTTCTAAAAATATTATAAAAATTTTCAAACATACAGAAAATTTTAAAGAATTTTATAGTTAATATGTGTATATCCATTACCTACAACCTATCACCTCACTGCAAGTTTTTAAAAATCATATACTTACTCATTTATCCTTCTTTCTGTGTATCTATCAGTAAATATTACTTTTTTTGTTTCAAAGTATATTGCAGAAAATGATATGTTTTCCCTTCAAATACCCAAATGTGAATTTCATTAACTGGATTTTAGCCAGTTTAAATGTGATTTTGTAAGAAAATTATATGTATTTTTGTAACATACCCACATCAATATATAGAATGTTGCCTTCACCCCAGAATATTCTTTCATGCCATTTTAGGGTCAGTCCTGACTGTAATCACCTTTCTGATTTTTTTAATCATATATTAATTTTTCCTGTCCTGGAATATTATTTTACAGTTGTAGAATAGTCACAATTTTATCTTCAGCTTTTTTCCTTGGAATTTTTTTGAGATTTATTCGTGTTATTGTATGTAGTTCCTTTTTATTAGTGAGTAACATCCCATTGAATATTTATCTATCAATTCTCCTGTTGTCTTTTTACAATTTTTGTTTTAGTCTTTTAGGAATAAAGCTGCAATAAACCTTATATGCTGCTTTTTGTGAGCACACGTTGTCATTTCTCTTAAGTAAATTCCTAGGCATGGGATTGTTGGATTATAGGATGAGTTAACATTTAGTTTTATAAGAAATGGCCATAAAATTTCCAATAGGACTGCACCAGTTTAAACTTCCATCAGTGGTGTGTGAGAGCTCCATTTGCTCCATATTCTTTTGCCAACAATTGATGTTGTCAGTCTTTTTACTTCTAGTCATTCTGAGGTATGTAGAGTGGTATATTGTGGTTTTAATTTGCTTTTCCCTGATAATCAATGACACTGGGCACTTTTTCATGTGATTATTGGACATTTGTAAATCAATTTTTTAATAAAATTTACTTGAAATCTTTTTCCCATTAAAAAGTTGGCTGCTTGTCTTTGTTATTGGTTTATAGTTCTTTATCTACCTTCACAGTCCTTGTCAAATGTTTTCTTTCACTCTGTGACTTGTCTTTCTTTTCCTCTTGGTACCTCCTGCAAACCAGACATCACTGACTTTTCCTTGTGCAGTAGAAACTTGAGATTTCAGCCAAACCAATATCCAGTCTTCTCTCACATACTGTTGGTAAACCTAGTTATATAAGCTTATTATGCTATCCAAAGACAAAGAAATTATGTTTAATGTAATCTTTATTTAAAATCAGTGAGTAGTTATTGAAGGAAAGGACAAACACTACGAGATAGAAATTTTGATTCATTTTATCACTGTGTTGCATCATTTAGACGGATTTGTTATAGCTTAAGAAAAAAGAGTAAAGTATATTAACAATTAGTGAGCTTGAGCATTCTGGTCCAATGAAGTTATACTGGATTGATATCCCATACAAACTCCTGGATAGGGCATGTAGGGCACTCATTCTTTTTCTTTAAAGAAATAAAAATAAACACTCATAGACTCATGTTTTCTCCTGTGTCTCTTGTCTTGATCCACCTGAATCTCACTTTCAGCAGGTAAGCAGATATTACATATATTATATAGATAAATAGTATATATAAAATAGTATTATCTACCTATCTTTCTGTTTATCTAACATGTTTGGCCTTGCCCTGGAAGTCATAACTGGGCTTCTGTGTCAAAAGGACATAATCAATGTACGAGTCTGGCTCTGAAAAAAAAAAAAAAAAATCCTAAGGCATTCTTTAGAAAATAAGACAATTTCAAAGTTTCTAGGCCTACAGGTTTTTAGAAGAAAGAATAGCTCAGGGAAAATGTTATACTGGCACTAAATAAGAAGACCAGATATTCAAACTCAAATGTCCAGATGTCTTTAGTTATTTATTTTCCTTGGCGCAGCCAAGCAGCATGGTCTATGTTCTTGGGTACTTTGCTGAAATCTAGATTCCTTTGCCACATTCAGACTTCTGAGTCAGAATCTCTGGGTAGAGATGCTAGTATCTGTATTTTCTAGCAACCAATCCCTATAATGTTATAGTCGGGTATATATAAAAGATTTCGCTAAATTATTGATCCTAGCCAATAGTGTCATGAAGAGGTTAGAGGTTTTAACTTGGCATGAGATATCTCAGCTAAGATTAAGATTTTTTCCATTTACTAGAAAGGTGCTGTAGTTGGTGGGATAAAGGAGGCTCATTCAAGGGCAGAAAAATCATTAGCTTAACAATACATTTAATGTTTGTCTCTGAAGGAACTGAGGAGGCTATTCAGCGACAGTCTTTGTCTTTCCTAGGATGGAGGTGGATCACGTGCTGTTCCTGAAGGAAAGAAATATCTCTGCAGAGCAGTCAGGAATAAGAAAGATAGGAGCACATTTGCCCCTTAATTTTGTACCAGTCAGATCTATTCATAAAACAGAAAATTATTCTGTATATATAAATCTCAGATAATTTAAGGCAAATGATTTTGATTTAAAAAATAACTGAGAAACTGAGCAGAACAATGGGATGACTAAGACATTCACACAAACAGAAGGACACTGCCAATCCTAAATTAGAGGAAAAAAGGAGTGAAAAGATATTCCCAAAGCCTGCGGGCTTCGGGCCACTCAGAAGGAGCAGAAATAGTGGTGGGTTTTCCAAGTGGGAGCTGCAGCCATTGAGAAAACATAGACACTACCAAAGACACTTTCAGAGACAGAAAAGTGCTACCTTCTAGTCTCTAGACAGTCTTCAGTGGCCAAGCTGCCATTTAAATGGGTCAGTCCCTCGGTGGCATAGAGCAGAGGAAAGATGAAATGCATCTGAACTCCAGTACTGATACAGCCTGCATTTAACTTGTTCTAGAGAATATGGATTCATTACTCAAGGCTTGTTTTCTTTCTGATCATCATTCTCTTAATCCAGAATTGCCTTTCCTTTTTATAAATGGAACTATGAATTACAAAACCACATTTTCATACAGTTTAGTTAACATCTTCCCCTATTACACATGGTACATACACCGTATGGGCTCATAGGGAGGGTATAAAGCAAGACTGTCCTTACTTATTTACATATGTATCCCTCTGCTAAGCTGCAAGAGCTTTGATGGCTGAAATGTGCTTTACGTAATTTTGTATCTCCAGTACCAAGCACAGAATCTGCTAAACAACTGGAAATTAATACATGATTATTGTATGAAAGAAGGAAGGAAAAATACTTTTGTGTTACAAGCTAAATTGTTAAACTAGATAATGCCACATAAGCAAAAAAAAGCATTCAATAAAAACATATTTCAAAATACTGTATTTTTTCACATTAAAAGCCTCAGAAATCGAGAACAACTATTTTGCTAAATAGTTAAACTGAAAAGTTGGGACTTTAGTTGTAGTTTTGTACTAGGTACTCAAGGAAATTTTGAAATTAGGTAGGTATTAAGGCTGAAATAATTCCAAGTTTATCTATGTTATATACTGTTGACCCTTGAACAACATGTGTTTGAACTGCACTTATGGGAAGATCTTTTTCAATAAATAGGTATCCACAGTACTACATGTCTTTTGATTGGTTAAGTCTGAAGATTTGAAGCTGTGGATATTGAGGGAGGGCCAGCTGGGTAGTTACACATGGATTTTTCAACTGCATGGGGGTCAGGGCCCTGAGCCCTCAAGGTGTTCAAGGGTCAACTGTATGTCATATTGCACAGTCATGTCTACTGCATACTCTCCAGATTTGTTAATTTTCATTTTTGCAATCTTTCACACAATTTGTCATTCTTTATAGAAAAAAAAAGATGAAGCAAGCTTCTCTTGTTCATGAGCCTGGAATCTGAACTTTATTGTCTTGCGAGTAAAATTGTAATAAGCTATCACAGCTAAAAGTGGAAAGAAAATATGAAGTCTTAGCATATGGACTTTTTTTTAACTTAATTTGAAACTAAACTAAACAATTAATTTAAAAAAACCCAGAAGGAAACTACTGATAAAACTGATAAAGTTGTAGATGTTTCTATAAAGTAATTAACTCAATAATGTTGTAAGTAACATGTTCTTTAACAAGAATATGAAAACTGATGAATAAAATAATGCCATTTGCAGCAATATGGATGGACCTGAAGATTGTCATTCTAAGTGAAGTGGGCTGGAAAGAGAAAAATGCCACATGACAGCATTTATATGAGGAATCTAAAAAATAATAACAATAATAATAAGGACACAAATGAACTAATTATTATTCTGATTTGTTGAATATGTATAAGCACATTTGACTGTCTTTATGATTGGATTACCGCATTCTGTTGATTCTTATTTTGTAGTTGGCTTTATTCCTTTGATAACTATCTAAGTTTAAAAAGCTAAAGACCTAATCTGTTCTAAGAAACAATAATTAGTACATATATGTAAACTAAAAAAAAAATGCACAATATACTGTATATATGTATTTACATGCAATATAATGTGTATATGCAGTCAGACTGTAATAATTCTACCTAATAAAACTGAAAAAGGAAGAAAAAAAAGAAAACTGAGACAACTAGGACAATGATAAAATAAGCTGAAGGGTTTTTTAATCCTCCCAAAAGTTCATGATTTTTATGCTAAAGAGAAAAAAGCATGAGGTGGGATTTTTCTGTGGAAAAAGACAAGAAGATTAAAAGGCAAAAGCTGCACTCCATCACTTTTTTGTCAATTTTTGAGTGTGAATTTTTGAGATGCCTTTGTAACAATGTAGTTACCATATTCACTGAGGCCATATCATCTTACTTATTTACTATAGAAAGTCATTGAACTCATAAAGATTTCATGATTTATACACACAGAACCTCTAATCGGAGAAGAAAAATAATGGGGCTAGAACTGCACAGAACAGCACGGAGAAATAAAATAAAGATCGCTGGTTCATAGTTATTAAAACTTAGGGATCCATGAAAAAAAGTCAGTTAATATTTTTTTCCCAAGGCTGGGAAATTCATGAGCACATTTCATGTGTCTCAGAAGATCCCAAAGAACGAATTGGGGATGAATAAAATGCTCTCTCTCAATTTGATTCACTCACTCATCAAATATTTACTGAAAGGCCCTATATGTAAAGCTTGATTGGAGGCTGGTGCTCTATAAAAGGGAAAAAAGTGAGCCTCCTGTACATAATCCAATTCCTGAAGGAGATTACTGTCCTGATAGGGAAGAAAGGCTAAGTGACACCTAGACCAGTAAATAGTCACAAGATGCTGATGCGTCATGCTACATGGGAAAAACTAACTCAAAGGCTGAAATTCTTTGTAGCTACAGAGATGAAATGATCTTGAACTGGTACCTAAGAATAGGTGAGAATCAAATCTTAATGAATGGAAGATAGAAGAGAATAATATATTAGTACAAGACTAGAAAGGGGTGAGATGGATGGGCTGGAGGGTACCAATCATGGAGGGGAATGATGTACTGACTGCAGATGGTTCCGAGTTTGCATGATAAGTTCAAATATTTGAACTTAATTTGTTGCATTAAACAACATCATTGAAAATTTTGAGCCAGATGTGAAGAGAAACATGGACAGAGCACAGATTTAGGAAGATACAGTAAGAGCCTTGGATTAAATCTCGCACACCGCTTGAAGCTTTAAAACTGCGTTTTCCTAAGATTCTGTGAGTGTTTTGGCAGAGGATATAGGAGAGTTGGACTGAAGGTCTAGCAGCTGGAGGTTTCCTTGATGTTATCTAAGGGTCTGGGGTGAAGGCAGGAGTGTGTGGGGGCTCTTTCAGGGAGAATGGGTAGCAAGAGGTTTTGTAGCAAAATAAAGGGAAACTGAAAACTTCTAGCGTGGGAATGAGGAGAGGGAAAAGGCTAAGGAGGATCTGAGTTCTGTTGGTTGGATTATGTCATTGTGGAGAACTGGAAGTTTGACAGAAATGGGGTAAAGAATGGCACATCTTGAAATTTTAAATTTAAAATGCTGATGAGACACGTGCTTATGAAATCTTACGAAGTGTCCTTGACTCAGGTTCTATAATGTGCACACAGCTAACATGTGATCATTGATGGGACATGCAGAACACAGAGGGAGGGTCCCACCATCTTAGAGGGACAATCAAGATGGAAGATAAGCCTGGTAATTAATCAGGTGCCAAGAAGTGAGTTGTTATCTCTAAGTGAGAATCAGAATCCAAAACTCAGTCTGCCTCTATCGTTGGCAGAGCATGGTGCAAAAAAGTGAAGGGAATGGGTTTTAACACATAATTATGCAAAGAATTTTAAAGGCATTATTCCCATGTGGTCTTTTTGAAGCCATATCATACATTTGCTCTTCTTAAAAAAAATCATTTAAAAAAATTCTACAAACTGGAAGAAAAGAAAGTTCAAATATTACAACTATTACAGACAGGATTGTTGAGTTAGGAAGATATTTGAACCAGATTAGTGATAAAGACCACATAAGGTGTTGTGATTTTAGGGAAATTCTTAGTAAAGTGAAGAGTCAGATAGAAACTATTCCACTGGTAAAAAATTATCTCTTGTCAAAAAGGAAAACAATTGCTCATTTCAACCAGCTGCATAGGTTATTTATAGATAGATGTTAGTTTTAATTTTGTAATGCTCAAATAGAAAACAATTGATGGGAATATCTTTGTATATTACATGAAAATATAATGTTTTAAATTAATAGAAATGGGCAATTATGATATTATTATGGTCTGTATAATCCAAGGTCTTCCAAAGTAAAGGTACATATATCTAGGCATTATATTATAGAACTAGCAAAATTCATTTTATGAACAGTGTTCCCCTTACACTGGCTGATCACTATTTACTAATTATAGCTCTAGAAAATGTAGGGAAATACAGAAAACTATATATTATAATTATATACATATATATGTATATATTATGTATAATTTTGAACCAGAAAAAATTCCAATATCATGGGATCTAAATAGCATTCTTTTAACTCATGCTTCAACAGTTTCTTTTATAACAATTCATGTGTATTCCAAAGGTGTTACTCAAATAGGTAGGAATGATGACTTAACACTGATTAATAGTGTAAAGGTACATAGTAAAATTTCAATATATACTATTTACCTATTATAATCACTATTATTAATATCATTATTATTACTTATTTATATGTTCACACAAAGTCTAGAAACAAGGGTAGGGAGAAGTGGCATTTAAAAATATATAAGTCAGAAGGAAATAGTTGAGAAGAGATCCTTCAGCAATACTGAAGTATCATACTTATGGTCTTACTCACTTTTCCTGCTGTAGCCTTATGATCCCTACTTATTTAAATGAATATGTCTTAATAAATAGAAAAGTTAAATGTAAATTACATTTCTTCAAAACAAACATATTACTAAAAGCTTGAATATATGATCATAGAGAAACTTATGTCGTTGACATCAGCAAGATGACAAGTAAGAAGTCCTAGGCTCTTTTCCCCCCAACAAACAAGAGTCAGCAACACTTCATGAACAAGTTTCCTTTGTAAGAAATCCAGAAATGAACTGAAAGGTTCCTGCAGCCAGGAGAACGTGAAGCCAGACTCACTGAAGTCAGTGGTGAGATTCGGGTCTCTCTCCAGAATCCCTGCCCCTGGCACAGAACCATACAATGAAGAAGAAACCCACCAGGGCCCCAGCTTAGTCCCAGAGGTGGGAAGGGGTTGATTTGTGCATCCAGTACCCCGGCAGTTTTGAAACGTTTCCCAACAGGACCAGTTTCTGCTTTGCCAGTCTTGGCGCTCTGAAGGTACTGAAGCAGTATAGCCACCTGGAGGAGAAGGAGATGGCAGCTTGGATCAGTAGATCTTCCCTCTGCTCAGAGAGTAAGTGGATGAAAAAAACCAGCTCTCAGCTTCTTCTGGGGAGGGAAAGCATTGATCCAGCATATCCCACTTTCTCTGGTTAGCTCCAATAGCTAACGTTTATCTTGTCAGTATCTTAGAGTTCTGATGGGTCTGGTGAAGAGCCACTTCAAGAGTTCAAAATAGTCATCCTGCGTGACATAATTATGAGTGATGTTTATGTTATTTACAAATTTTATGTTTTCCACATGCACCATATTTGAACGGGGATTACTGTATAATTATAAAAACCACAATAAAATTTGTTTAAAAGAATGAAATACACCATATCCAGGCAAAAGGAGAGTCTTTGTTTTGCATTTACATTGCTATTATTTCACTTTTCTAATTCTATGGGTATGTGTGTGCATCAGAATAATCTGAACACAGGTTTTATTTTACAAGTTGTTCTTATGGTACTGTGGATATTATTTGCTCAAGGCAGATTACAGAGATTAGAATCTGTATATACTTATATCTATGACATAAATTGAAAGCCATTTAAATAATTTCTTACACTATGATCATTGGATTGAGTATTAAAGTGCACTGCTTTTGAGTTCTAATCTTGCTACCCAGAGCATGTTCCTCATTGTCCAAAACAAATTAATCCATGAAAAAGCCCATTTGATGTAAATCCAATTAAATTAGCTTCTAAATTTTTATATAAATTATGACCAAGTTTACCTCAAAATAAAACTAAGAATCTGAAAATATTGTCATTTTTAATAAAGTTTATTTTATAATAGCAACTGTGAATAAGCACAATGAATAAATGATAAATCTTACGTGGAATAAGATTTTCTCATTTTTAAGCCCCCTAAGTTTTTTCTGTTAGTGATAAAGGCCATCCTTAACTTTACTTTTGACTTTTGCATAATCAGAGTATGTCACCATGCTGCTAGAATTTTGCCACCAGAATAAAATTTGGTGGAGGGAGATCCACACTGCACCAATGAGATGTCATATAACGTTAGCTGGGTGACATTAGAGACATGAAATTCATTGGCCTTTGGGGACTCTATTTCTCTTTGCATCTGCATACCCAGTTTTGTTACCAGTGTTGAGGGACATTAAGGCACTCAATCTGCAGTCTGAGAACTCTAGTCGTGTGTGAATTATATTCTACATTACTCCCGAGTTACTGCTTGATCATCAGTGCAGAGATGGACAGCTGTCCAGGGAAGATTTCTGCAAGATCATTCAAATTGGCATAGATCTTACCATTTTAGAATGATAGAGTTTGTTAGTTTTTTTTTTTTTTTTTTTTGCTATGCTATCTCTAGAAGTATCTGATGGCTTGCACTAATGGCAAACCAAATACTAACCAAGACCACCATCCACAAACACCCTGTTTTTATAGGGCTGAAGTTGGTCAAACATAGACATACTTCAATTTTCAGGACCTCCCGCGGACTTCAGCACATAGCCGGCCAATAGTTTAATGATAAAACAAAAGTTCAGATTAATATACAGATTTTCGCATTTTAGGAGGACCTTGAATGCAACATGTTGCAACATGTTTTATATTAATAGAGTCATAAAATTTCTTTTGAAGACAGGCATTTATTATAAATGGATTAATTTGAAGCACATAATTAAATTCCTTGCCAAATGGCAAATAGCCAGTCAGAGGTAGAGCCTGATTTCTGACCTTTTCTCCTTAGTCACCAATGAGAGTGACTTTCAAACTGCAAAACTGAGTAATTGTATTATAATTTCACATTTTATTAGCATTATGTTTGGGAACAGCACATTCATAGAGATGACAGAGTCCAGTTTTCCTATATTTTAAAATAATTTATTTAATAAAAAATTATATGTTGATACTTGCATGTTCCTATCTTTAAAAACAGAGTTAAATAGTAAGAATCAAAAGATTTCAGTATACCTCAATTGTGTAAAGGTTACATTTTTAAAGTTCCTATAATTTTCATGACTTTAAAAATACTTATTCTGTCCTATCACCTAGGAATTTTCTTTGATTTACATAACCCCAGTAGTCACATTACTTGCCCTAATCTTTTTTTTGTTGTTGTAGATGTAGAGATTCTCAGTCCTGAAGAATCAAACATTAACACATTGAAATGTCATTAACTAACTGAAGATAAAAAAAGGCATTCTCACCTCGTTATCACGACTCACCTCTACCACACTTACAAATATGAACATCTTAAAAAAAAAAAAAAAACCCTTAAGTAAATCAGGAAAATTTCAATATATAGATGAAAGTGGATTTCAATATACGTGATATATTTTGCTTATGGATGCAGAGTTAAATACATAAGATACTTAAGATACTATCAATCATAAATGTATACACCATTTCCCAAAGAACATTGATTTGGACATGAAATTAAACAAGATGCTAATTTTAGAACACGTAGGACCACTTTTAATGATAAATATATACTTATCTACTTTTTTTTTGGTCAAAAAATTTATAAACATGTTAATAATTACTAAAAATATATATTAAGATAATTGTCTGTGAACTAGACCTAAAAAAGAAAAATCTTGAAAAGGTCTTAGGCTTATGAGATCTAACTAGTAAAGCTTTACATAAGCCTAATGAAACTCCTAAGCGTTACATTACATGGCAGGCAAACTGCTCTTTCTCTAGGGAATGTTACAAAGGACATTCATTATCTATTAATGGTGTCAGATTCATGGTGAAGACTGTAGCTATTTCCTTGAAACAAGAAAACTACTTCAAAATTACATAATTTGGATTTAGAATAAAATGCCCTATTCTGTTCACTGAATACCTATTTTAAATATTTCTTCCAAAAGCAAAATATTTATAAAACAACAGAACAGAATTTAAAAATAGGTATTATTGCATGTCAAAAAAGTTGATGTATTTGTTTACACAAAACAGTTTTCTTTCTTATTTCTAAACAGCAGCAAAAAGTTTTAATAGCACTTTTACTGCTACTAAGTTCTTTCAAGGTGTTTCTCAAGCTGTGTTCCAGGGAACACTGGTTCTGGTGAATGCTAATAGGTTGTTTTTTTTTTTTTTTTGAGTTAACTTTTTTTTTAATTGAAATATACTTGATTTACAATGTTGTGTTAGTTTCTGGTATACAGCATAGTGATTCAGATATATATATATATACACAAACACACATACACATACATACATATATATATGTTCTTTT
Source organism: Camelus ferus (assembly GCF_009834535.1). Lineage (NCBI taxonomy): Eukaryota > Metazoa > Chordata > Mammalia > Artiodactyla > Camelidae > Camelus > Camelus ferus. The sequence goes on along the minus strand of NC_045698.1, from coordinate 21,332,004 downwards.
TCATCATAGGTTATTACAAGATATTGAATATAATTCCCTGTGCTATATGGTAGGACCTTGTTGTTTATCTATTTGATATAAAGTAGACTTTCTCTGTTTTGGCTTTTTCTCTCTCTCTCTTTTTTTTGGTATATATATATATATTTTTTTAATTGACGTATAGTCAGTTTGCATAATAGATATTTTTTAAAGTGTCCTATAACAAGTTTGAAGAATTCCAAAATGGAAAGGGCCTTTCCAATTTAGAATATTTAGACAGACACTATGATTATGTATCTTCTTTGGAAACAGATCTCTAAGTTTTGTTTCTTTTTGAACTGAATGGAACATAGTAGGGGAAACAGGGAGAGTTGAGAAATAAAAGCAGAGAGAATCTGTGTCCTAGCCTCATGAAAGCTCAGGAAAAGAGCCTTTCTTATAGGACTAAGACCGGCATGGACCCAGAATTGAGAGCCAGCAGCCCTGAACAGGATACAATGACACAGTGTGGGGGTGGCAGCATGGCCTAATTACCAAATGTCAGAAAAGGAAAAGGGCACCTCAGACTATGCCACCTTTGGTAGACAGTGACAACCCAGACAAGATGCCTCCTGTCCCCCAGGGGACTTGAGTGATTGAAATTTTTTTTCTACAACCTACTAGAGTGGAGAGCAACTTAGAAAACATGCTTAGTGAACGAAAATTATGGAAAATTGCATTCCTTGCACATCTGAGTCAGTGGCTTGAAATTTAATTTTACTGTAGGAACATTTCTTTGGACTAGGATTCCTAGGAATATACTTTAGAATGCAGTAATCAAGCTAATTAATTCCTAGCAGTATATATATTTCATACTCATTGAGCTAAGCAAGATTATCTTCAAAACACAAATTACTTAATAGGTCTGATCTACTTAAAACTCATAGTAGATGTATGAAGTATGGAGTATTGATAATTACCTTAATCAATGAGGAAAAAGACACAAGACATGCCTAAATGTTCTGTGACATTTGCAGTCTTGACCTTGGCTTATTTTAGACCTCAGTTCATACTGTTTTCAGCCTGCAGATCTTTGGTGTGGCTATTATTTATGAAAAATAATTATTTTTTATCTAAGAATTTTTTTCCAATGTAAGTTGTATTTTAAAATAATCCTCTCTTCCTTCAAAAAATTGTTGCAATCAAGCAAGATAGTGTAACACATTTTAAAACCTTCTTTGGAGTTATTTTATAAGCTATAATCAAAACTCGTTTTATTACTTTAAATTCACATGTACTTTTTAGAACATAGTTTACCTAAACTCACTACTATTCAGGGTCTGACGATTTGGGAAAGTTTAATGCACCATATTGAGTCTTAAAAGTTTAAGATTTGATGCTATTAAAAGTATCTGTGGTTCATAGTAGGCATGGATTAAATACTTGTTGAATAAATGAAAAAATACTCTGAAGAATAGACTGTAGGTTCCTCATGGTTTTTCAAAGCCTAGTATATCCAGTTTAATTGTTACCCTTCTTTCAAAACATTCCTATAATCTTTCTCCTTGGCATTCTTCTATTATTTTTATGTTGAAGGTTATCTGTGTAGAGTTAAAATTAATACAATACATGTATTTATAGTTTTTATTCATTTTATTCACATTATCTTTGAAGGCAAGGATAAGATATTATTATGAAATTTTAATCCTACACTGCATCTAGTTCAGTATCTATTGCATAATAATTGTTGACGTATTTGGTAAAACTGTGTAGCATTCCCACTTCATTTAAATTGTCTTTATTAGTTTTATCACTAAACAAGAGAGATATTTTCAGTTACACAAACAAGTATAGGCTAAGCATAGTTACACTGAAAGATACTGTATAGAATAATGTCAACTGTATACACCAAAGGGCTAAAAGCACCAATGTGTGGTTGTGTGAAATCTGATAATTAAGAAATTAAGGCAGATTCCAAAAGCACGAAAATACATTCTATTTATAACACTGTTACATTTCTATTTATATCATTTCTTTAGGTAACTATTAGCTTTATTTGATGTATGAAAGACTACAGAGAATTTACATTTTTATTTGTTTTTATTCATTAGAGTATTAAAATGGAGAGTCCATGGTTATATTTCAAAATTTTGTGAATGCTGACAAAATATATGCTCAGTTAGGGTGTAAATGTGTTTGTGCAGTTTATTGGGTAGAAAACTGTGGGCTTTTATCACATGTTCATTGGATTACTAGAAAAAAGAGAGGTTAAGATTATTGATCAATTTCTGTATTCTGTAAAGTTCCACAATAACTATTTTACACTCAAATGGGCAATAAACATTTTGGGTGATTATAATGGGTTCATCACTAGGTGCTAAATAAGACCAAGGATACATGTTTTTAAGAATTCAATTTAAACAGGAAGGATAAGGAAATGCACATGAAACCAATAAATAATAAAACAACATAAATCCACTATAATCAAATTGTGTTCAGTCAACTCAAATCAACTGCTAAATTGTGTAGTGAAAGCTACAGATAATAAGAGTTCAGAAAAGTGGTATATTTGTTAATGTGTGTAAACTTAGGAGGGCTTTACAGAAGACAGGAGATGATGGACTCAAAGTGCAAGTTTATGTGAGATTTGTATGGAAACTGAATAAGATAGAGAGAGAAAGCTGGAATTAACTCTGTTTCCCAGCCACAGCAAGCTATCCTTATTTTTCTCCCCAAAAGATTCTGATTTCAAGTTTAAAGTAGCCTAGGATTGAATTTTTGAATATACAACACTTTTAGGAGTCACAGTCAGAATATACTACAAGTTGAAAACACCAGGAAAATCAGTATTCTATTATTATTTAAGCTATTCAGACAATGTTTTTTGAAGAGTTTTGAGATTGCCTTACCTTCTTACAAACATTGGAGCTATTAGGTCATCTCTGTTAAATTATTTTTCTTATTGCGAATACAGATTTGCATAATGGTCAAGAATGTTTAGCGGGGCCTAAACCTTTGACTACATTTGTAAGAAAGAGTCTTAATGTTTAACAAATGTCAACAGAAAATCTATTTCATTTGTGATTTTTTTTTTAGTACTTCTCTCAATCGATTCTTTTTGCAGGTGTTTTTTACGGCAATTTCTAAACAATTGATCAAAGCTGTGAAGATTTTCCACTTTTCATTCCAAGACTTTTGTCACATAGACACTTCCTAAGAAATACACAAATCATTACATATAAAATTAGTAAAGACCACTAATTCTCTGAGATATTGCAGGTTCTTCATTAATTATAGATTCCCAAGATGAGTAATGCTGGGTAACAAAATGTTAAACAAATCTCCTTGCTGGATTTTTCCAGATTTTATTACTATAAAATGGATGTAAATCCCTAGTGGTGGATATGTTATGCAGCATCTAATATTTAATCATAAAATATCTGTTAATACTCAATGGAACAAGTATTCTGAGGAACATACTGAGGGAAATGCTGATTTAAGCCATATACCTGAACCTCCTCCATTTTAGATATGGAAGATTGGAAGCCCAGATAATTTATATGTCTTGTTCTAGGTCACCCAAGTAGTCACTGGCAGAACAAACACTTACAGTCTCTCCTTCCTGAAATTGCATTACAATGAGAATAGAGGAGGTTTTACAGTGGAACAGTGGAACAACAGAAGGCATATGGAAGAGGACTGACAGATGGAAGATGGAGGTGAGAAAGAGCAGCCAGAATATGGGGCATGCTTAGCAAAATTAACAGAGGCTCCTGACTGATATGCATAATGGAGAATAGTAGTAAGAAGTTAAGCAGGAAACAGAGGACTAATTGGGGCTACCATTACAAAATAGTTGACCCTCTAAACATTGCATATGAAAAGAACAGAAGCCAGATATTTACATGCTTAACAGGCAAATAATAATTCAAACATACACATGTTAAAGAAGGTAATATTTCTTACAAAAAATATAAGCAGCTATGACATGACATTTCAGCTAGTGGGTTTTGGGACTGCAAATTAAAGCCTTCTGTATTCTGTTTGGGATTAGCTGCCTAACAGCTAATCCTAAACATTTTCTGCCAGTCAACAACACCCTCTCAGATAATGAGAGATACCAGTAGCCTTTCTATTGCTTCATTTTTATAGGTGGATTAAAAAGTCTACGAAACATGTGAAGAAAAAATAAAAATATCAAGATAAGCAATTAGAAAGCCAATGCTAGTGCAGACAGAAATAATTAACAGAGCAGAAATAAACTTTTTAAAAAACTCATGATTTCAGCAAAATTTGAGATGCTATTTTTGGAGAAAAGCAAATATTAAAAATAATCCGTATAAAATATAGTAAATAAGCTACTTAATTCACTATATAAATCTGATAAAAGCAGAAATACAAAATACTAAAAACCATTCAAAAAAGAAATTGTGACCATTTGACACTACATTAAACAATATTTATATATTCATAATAATGGATATTCTGGTTTATTGAGGTTTCAACATTTAAAAGCAACTAATGAACAAGGAGAAGATCTAATTATGTTATACAGTAGACTATAGCATCCCTAGTGTTATAAAATGATAACAGAATAGATACATTTGCTAACATCTTCATTTAATAAAGTATCTGTAACAATAGAACATTAAGACAGGGCTGTATCAGCGTATTAGAGACTTGAAAATAGCCCCCAGAAGAATGAAAACATTCAAGTGAGAGTAACAGAGGGTGAGCAGTGGAGAAGGAAACCTGGAAAACTGGCTTTTAAGCCCATAGGACTTTAACTTACGTGCATATATGTATTACTTGAATAAGAATAATAAATCAATCTTAATATAGCATTTAGCAAGTAAATTAAAATATGTATCAGTTCTTAATAAACTTTGAAAAGGCGTATAAGAAGTCTTAATATCTTTTCCTTTTACAGATTGAAATTGTTTAATTCAATCTTTCTAATATTTCAAATTTAGTAAGGCTCATTATGCTATGAAATTCGAGAGGAGACATATTCTTTAGTTATATTTGTATCCCCAGCCTCTTGTAAGTACTTTCTATAGAGAAGGTACTCAAATGTTGATACTTTCCAGAGACCAGGCATTCAAATGTTGCTAATGTATCAAGAAGGCACGACTGAGATCACATTTAATATTCATTAAAATTTTATTTACAAAATTAATAATAAAATAATTGAGGAATAGATGATTAAAATGTGTACAACGCTCTTGTCTGTGAAGTTATTTCCTTGCAAACAGGCATATGCACAATATATACTTTTATTCACACTCAAATATGTATTCTACATGGATATGGATTTAAATCTTATATGTTCTTTTTCTAGGTATTAAAATCAGTCAGTGATTTTTTAAATTTCAAAAGAAGATAACTGAGATTTCTTAGAAAGTATTTGGAATTTTATTAGCTCTCATTCATGCAAGGCAAGTATATTGCTTGAAGTTTACCAAATTTAATTAGCATTGATCTCTTATTCAATGTAAAGATAGATGAATTTATCAATAATGACTCCAAACAAGAATTTTTAAATATAGCCTAGACTTCCTCAGAAAATTTGGTTTTTATCTTTTTTGCATGCTTAATAATGCATGCCAGTCTGATATTTTTTGCATGCTTAAATAAGCATAAATGCATGCTTATTTCTTTTATTTTGAATCCTTTTTTGGGGGGAATGCTTGTTATTCACAGTTAATACTGATCTCTTACCTTCTTACTTATGAATCCTAAACTGTAATGGCCATAGTCTTCCTCGACTATTGTTACCTAATAGTAGAGGTCAAATTTGCCAAATTTCAAGCCATCCTTAATATTATATATTAATCAGATTTGTATATGTGAGATGAATCATAGATACTCCTGTCTTTTAATATAAATACTATATTTCTTTTGGATCCCACCAACAGGACATATTTTAACATGATGTGATCAGGAAAGATAAAAAAACATATTAGGATTTAAAGGAAAAATTATTTTCACACTAAGCCATCAAACCTAGAACTGCTTGATAGGATGTACATGCAAATAAGGTCACTTGCTATTAACTTTTGTTTTTCCTGAGGCCTGCTTGTTTGACTTGTAATTCTGTATCCCTGCAAGGCAATGACTTTCTGAAGGGAATTTCTGTCTCTTGCTTCATGGAAAGATTGAGGTAGCAAAATGGTTTGTAATAAGAAAGAAGTCAACCTTTGCCCTGAACACAAAATAAACCTGCAGTATACTTTTCAAAGCTCAGCAAAACTTGGATACATTGTTTAAAAGTGTGTGTACAGGTGAAACCCCATAACTTTTAATTCTGCCTGGATCTGAAGACAATCAGTGTGAAAAATGAGTAGAAAACCTGTTCTGGAAGAAATTTTTAGCCTCTGTAGATGTCGGAATGAATACCTGGACAGAGTATGAACTCATATTTAGATTACGTAGGATTCTTCTAAGTTTGTCTGCATTTAAGAAGAGACCTAAACAGCTCAGAATATAATACCAATTTTTCCTTTTAACCTCAAAACCTATTGGAGAGATGTAAAAAAAGGTTACACATTTAAAAATATTTTTCACTAAACAAATAGAATTCAAATATTCATATCTACTCTTACTTAGCTGCAATTATAAAATATTTTATTATAATATAGAAATAATATGTAATATTCTCAAATGTGGGTGTTGTAAGCAAACATGACCTGAGAATAATTGCAAATGGGCAGAAAAATAATATGTATGGAAAAACCTTAATTAAATTATATAATCTATTTATTTCTCAATAAAAACTTCTCTTTTTTTGGGTATGTTTTTATAATAATTTAATTTAGTAAATGACTTAATTTAGTAAAAATGTTTCAGGTTCTATAGTTAGGACTTTGTATATAAAGAGAAATAAAAAAACAATCACTAATTAAGAGTGGGATGGTATAACAAGAATAGTAGGAATATTTTAATGTAAATAAATAGAACTTAGGAAGAAATAAAAAATGTAAGTAGTTGGGAAATTAATACAATTTCCATCAATTCACAGAATTTAAAATTTAAGGTGAATTGCTATCAAGTTCTATTTCTTCTGTCTCATTTCTAGAGTTTCATATATAAAAATCATATAGTGTATTCTCTTTGGGTCTAGTATAACTGTAAAACATCTAAAAGTATAATAATTTTAGACACATCATACCTGGAGGTATATCAATGTTTTTAATATTTTCAGAGAACTGCATTTTGGTTTTATTGATCTTTTCCCTACTTTTTCTCTTTGTGTTTTTGGTTTTTATTCCATTAGTTTCTCTTATTTTTATTTTTTAACTTTCTAATTAATTTTCTCATGTTCTTACACATTTTTAAGACAGATTTTTAAATCATTGATCTTTATGTGTTTCTTATTATCTGATGGAAGCATTTAAAACAAAACATGTAAACTTAATTACTGCTATAACTGCCTCCCACAGATATTGATATGTTCTGTTTTTATTTTCATGCAGTTCAAGGCATTTTCTTATTTGCCTAGTGATTTCTTCCTTGACCTACATTTATGTGGGAGTTTAATATTTAAATTTCAAAACATTTGCAAATATTCAAAATATCTTTCTGTAGCTGATCTCTAATTTTCTTGTAGTCTGGACAGATTCTGTATATAATCTCAATACTCTGGAAATTATCTAGACTCTTTAATTCTGTTGAAAGTTACACGTGCACTTGGAAAAGATGTGTATTACACTGCAGTTGGGCGGTTGTAACAAATTACCATAAACTGGATGGCTTAAAGCAACAGAAATTCATTCTCTTACCATTCAGGAAGTCCAGAAGACTGAAATCAAGTGTTGGAAAGATTTATTTTTTTTTGGAGGCTCTCTCTTAGTTTTTGGTGATTGCCAACAATCCTTGGTATTCCTTGGCTTTTAGAAGCATCTTTCCACTCTATGCCTCTATCTTTAAATCATCTTCTGTGTCTTCTCCTTTTCAGTCTTTATAAGGACAGTGTCATTGGATATATGATCGAGCCTAATCAAGGATGATCTCATTTCAAGATCCTCACCTTAATTACATCTGCAAAGACTCTTGTTCCAAAGAAGTTTATATTCTGAAGTTCCAGGTGGACATGAATTTTGAATGGACACTAGGCCACCTGCTATCACTGTGGGTGGGTGTTTCATAAAGTCAATTAGTTTCAGTTGGTTGATGGTATAGTTTATGTTTTCTCTTTCTTGACTTATTTTTGTTTAACTTGTTCTATCAGTATTAGTTATTAAGAAATGTCTTAATATTTTCTACTACAATTGTAGATTTATCTATTTTTCCTGTCAGTTCTTTCAGCTTTTGCTCCATGTATTTTGAGCATTTAGGATTGCAATGTCTTCTGTGTGAATTTATCCTATCCCTCTTTATTCCTGGTATAAATTCTTGTCCTGAAGTCTGCTTTCTGGTATTTATCTCACAACTCATATTTCTTTTGGTTAATGTGTCCATGATATATCTTTCTCTATTATTTTACTTTTAACTCCTCTTTGTCTTTATTTGTGTCTCCTTTCAGATAGCAAATAGTTCTGTCTTGCTCTTATCCAACCTGATGAGACTTACTTTTAACTGATATATTAAGATTATTTACTTTTCGTGTAATTATTGATATCTTGGGATTTAAATGTATCATCTTAGTCTGTGTTTTCTATTTTCCTCATCTGTTATTTAGTTCCTGTTTTCCTTTTGCCTTAATTCATTACCTTCGTCATTTCTGGATCTCTCTGGGTTTTACCCCTTGATGATTATGGTTCATGTTTTTATGGGGTTTGGGGGCATATCTGGTAATATTTATTGGTCTATTGCCATTGTGTACTTTACATTGTTGAGCATGTCACTTATTGTTTTATTTATAGATGCTTAGATTTTGTTCTTGCTTTGTGTTAGGTTGTTTGGATGCAAGTTTGATCCCTTCAACATTATCTAACCTATTAAAAGATGGCCTATTATAACCTTTGCACTTGGGCTAATGTAGCCCCACAACTAAGGCATGGCCTTCCTGTGACTTCAACTGCAGCCATATTGCATTCAGCAAGGTTTCTCCATGTCTGCTAGTGAGAGGCTTGACCACTCATTGGATTTTTAGTGTGTTCTGCTAATTATTTAGTTTACAGCTCTCCTATAATTATTAGTTCCCTGAAAGTTGTTCTTCATTCAGTCTTATGGAATTTCCTCTTAGAGATATACAGACTTATATTCAGTGAAAGATTCAAGGTGGCCCCTATGCATGCACTGATAACTCCTTTTCCAGTATTTGGCCCTACAAATTCTACAATTAGAGTATTATGGTTTTACATGGCCATTTGAACTTATTCTTCTGTCTTCTTAACTCCTATGAATTATTTTCTCTTCAGTACCAGGTGATGAGTTTGTTTTCCTGATTATTGAGAAATTTTGAAACAACAGAAAGGGAACTTTGGTAACCTCTACCACCACGCATATCTTAGTACAGACACACAGTTACTACCTTGGATGAATGGTCTGTGCTGCTCACATTGATCCATGCCTGCACAGGTATAGTAGGACTCATCTACTCTCATCTACGCAAGGACGCTGCTCCAATAATTCTTCCATCTTTCTCTTGATTCAACATTTCCTTTTTCCCCATGATACAAATAGCCTGTAATAACCTCCACACTTGAAAGAAAAGCAACCCAGTCACCTTCTTGTCAGGCTAAAACTCTCTCCATCAATTGCTTCCCTTTCTCTGCTTCTCTGTGGAGAGAAATGTTTCAAAGGGAGATCTCTACTCTCTTTCTTTACTTCCTCTTTGCTCATTTTCCTTTGGATTTAGTTCAATCAGACTTTTATCTTAATATTCTGTTGAAACAGCTTTTTGTTAAGTCACCAATAACCTCAAAATTACCACATCAAATCTAATCCAGACTAGTCTGTTCTAATTCCTGCCCCCATGGTACTCATCCAATTAACTGAATTTGGCGCAATTCGATCTGCTCCTTTTTCTTGATATACTTCCTTAACTTGGCCTTACAGGCATTATTCTATAGGCTTTTACCCCACATCACCATCTGTTCCTATGGGGTTCCCTTTGCTTATCTCTCCTCTCCTCCCCAATCTTTCACCCTTAGACTGCTCTACAGTTTAGTTCTTGAACTTCTTCTCTATCTGTACTCACTCTTCAAATCGTATCATTCTATTCTACAGCTGTAAATTCTATCTACATGCTGATGAATCCCAAATTTGTATCTCAAAGCCAGAGTAGTCTATAAACTTCAGGTTTATGTAGAGCTGACTAGCCAAAGGATTCATTTGGATGTATCAAAAATGTTTAAAACCGATGTCCTAATGTTGCTCCCAAACCTCCTCTCATCTTATCATCTCATAAATGGTAATTCAATACTTCTAGTTCCTGAGACCCAAAACCCAGGAAATATCCGTGACTTTCTTCTTTTCCTCACAGCCCACCCAATACGTCAGCAAATTCTGATGGTTCTACCTTGAAAATATACCTCAAATTGATCTCCTTTTTTCTGCTTCTACTCCTGCTACTCTGGACCGAGCTACCATAATTTCTCTTCTTCAGCTGAAGTAAAGCCTAACTTGTTTGCATGCCTTTTTTGCTTTATTCCCTCCTTCGCCACTGTTTTTCACACTGTAAACAGAGACACACCTTAAAAATGAAGTCATTCTTGTTCTATCAGTGCAACATCTTCCTTCCTCATTCACGGTAAACACCCGCCACTGTGCTTGTTACCTCTGCTTCCTCTCTGTCATCACTTTGATTGCACCTCTATCCACAGTGACCTCCTTGATGGTTTTCAAGCGTATTCTCCTTTCAGAGCCCCTGATGCTCTCTCTGCTGTCCTTATTAAGAACACACTAAATATTAACTAATTAAAGGAAGTAACTGAGGTAAATGGATTATGTAACTTGGCTAATAAAACACATCAAGTTTAGGCAAAATAAGAACTAAAACCTTATCTCTTTTTCCCACAATATTTTTTTTCTCTAGATATTTAGAGCTTACAATTCAAACAATGAATGCACCTTCACAGTAGAAACATGTTATATATTCAGAAAGACATAGAGTTTACTTTTTTTTTTAGTTTCTAATTAATTGTACCTTGCAACCTACTTATTTTCAAACACTATCTATACAATTTTAGTATTAAAATATTTCTTATGTAGTCATGGATATTAATGAAAATCTTTCAATAGATTTTTCCTAATTATAGGGAGAAATTTAAATTGTGCTAGTTTCAAATTAAAACAACCTGTAGCAACAACAAAAAAGGTGATAATGAATATATGTATGTTCATGTATAACTGAAAAATTGTGCTGTACACTGGAATTTGACACAACATTGTAAAATGACTATTACTCAATTAAAAAATGTCAAACAAACAAACAACCAGCAGCAACAAAACAATCTGGCTATCCAAAGTTTTACTCAGAAAAAGACTCAAAAAGGAAATATGACTTACAACATTACATTAAAAAGACAAAGAAACACATTCAAAATGACTATTGTAATTTTGCCCTGTGAGCTATAAGATGCTTTATTCTTTAACTTGTATAAAAAGCTAGCAGTGATGCTCTGTCCATTTGGATGGTACCACAATTATTTCATTGAGCAATTCTCCCTAATTCCATATTGCCAGCTGAAAAGAACAAATTGTATTTAAGTAATAAAGAAATAGCTACACTTTTCCTAAATTCTGCCATAATTCAGTTTCCTCTGCTGGCTGCTCTAGTCTACCCCTTACTGACGGTAGGCAGCAACATATGGCAACACTGAGAGAATTTATAAAAGAAATCTGCTAATGGCAACAAACAAATAATCAGGAAGACCCAACAGTCAGGAAGAATTAATAAAGCTGGCAAATGCTTGGTTAGTAGAGCTTGTCACAGTGAACAAAGCCAAGTGTCTGCACATATCTTGGTTGAGTTCTCTCTCATCGGGCACAGCACATTAATTGCTAGGGCTGCACTGAATTTAATGTTGTTGCAAACATAAGTACTTTGTTACAAAGGCCTCCATATTTCTTTGCTCTGATGATTTCCCAGAACTGAACCTCCCAAAACCAAATAGGTAAACTGTGATCATCTTAGCAGAATGCAAAATCTAGTTATTTCTGACTTACAATTCAAAACAAACAAACAACCTCCCTCCTCAAGAAAACCAAACCAAAACAAAAACCAAACAGTCACAACAAAGGAACATGCAAGCCTTCTCATAAACCTAGCGTAGGCCTTCTATGTCATTAACAGTAAGGAATTTTTGGCTTTTAGGATGGTTTGGTATACAATAAAAAATAAATGTATATTTTGAAAATCAATTTACTGATACTAAACCAGTTGCTAAGTCCCTTTCTCTGTCTTTTAGTAACAAGTACTCCTTTAGTTTTTCCATTTCTGTTACCATAATACTTAATAAAAAGATGAAAAATTTTCTAATCAAAGAATACAAGAAAACAAAGGAACATATCAGTATTTTAGTAGAACAGATTTTCCTTCTTTGGTTATATGCCTTTGATGTCACCTTTGTCTAATTCTTCCAGACTTTACAGATGAAGAAAACTGCTTATCTTTTTGTCCCAAATTAGAATTCTCATCTCCAACATGCTATATAGATCCATTTCCTTTTTATATTGTGATGCTGATTCTCATGTGGTTCCTGTGGTTCTTTGCAAGGCAGAATAGTTTGTTTGGCTCTCTAGGTTTTTAATGTAGTTTTGAGTCTATTTAAAATGATCAAAGTTTTGAATTTTATATTTCAAAGACTATATTCATGCTCTTTTTCTGTCTCTAAGAAATGAAGTTACCGCCTCCATTAATGATGGGGGAACAGATTATCAAATTTAGCCTCAGACACTAATCACCAAGGAGAATTTAAAACAAGAACAATAACAATAATAACAACAAGCTAGAATTGAGCCCTAGGTAAGCAGTACTAGTCCTTAGATGAACTAGAATTGGAATCTCTGAGATCGAAGTCCAGATAATGGCGTTTGTTTTCAAGTCTCCAGGTGATTCAAAGGTGAAGCCCAGTGAGGGTTAAAACCACTGCACTGGAGGTTGCAGCCAAAGCCCTGCGTCCCTTCCTGGGTCACTGATGAAGCATCTTCTGAGTTTGGGTGTTTTCAAGCTTCTCATAGTACAACACATGAGACCCAAAGCTTCCAAACACCCATTACCAATTTGGACTTCCTTTAGTTGTTCCTCATTCCCCTTAAGGAGAACCAAAGCAACTCACCAGCATTCATTCATAGGGATCCCTGGACAAACGTTCCAGAGTTTTAACTTTAGCCGATCTGGAGCCTTGAGCTGAGCCATTTGAATGTCGCAAGGCACTTAACCCTGCATGGCATTGCATCTCAGTCATCGCCCTCAGCAACTGTCCATAAGGCTCTTCCATTCGACAACACTGTCCTGCACTCTTACCCTCACGTTGCCCTGTATTTTATCGTCAGCTGGATAAACTGTCAGGTCAGGTGTTCTGAGATAAGAAAGACCTGTTTGTGAATTCTGTTCCTTTTTTTTTTTTTTTCTGAAATGTACATTCTAGCTTTTTAAAAGAAAGAGCAGTGCCTACTCAGTGGGCTCGCTCCAAGGACCACTCAGAGTAACAAAAGTGCTTGGTATAGAGTTTGATTTCTAAAAGCCACTTCCCTCTCTAATCTGCTGGGACCTGATACATCCTCAGGAAAATAGGCCCTTTGTAAACTGACTTCCCCTGTCCCGAACTTTTTTCCCTGGTAGGTTCTTCTTGATCCCAGCTGCTACCAAAATCAGATTCTTCTCTGAACTTTCACTGTCCTTGTGGTCTGCTTAAGAGAAGGCATTCAAGCTTCCACATCTTCTCTATTATTTTCATATTACAGGTCCTTGAATAAATATATAAGCATATTAGCAAGTTTGTGATTCTAAAACACGATGCAACTGAAATCCCTAAACAAGTACTGGCCACTTACTCTTTGCCAGGCACTGCCCTATGCAAAGAGGTGTGGCTTGCAATCTAGTAACTGGTCCAGGGACTAAGGTGCGATCAGTGGTCAGCACTCGGGTGCAGCAGGTGGTTGCAGTGTTAATGATTATATTCTGCCTAAAACATAAATATGCTTCTGTTCCATGCCTGTATTTGAGTGGATTTCCTAACCAGCCAGAACAACCCTTATTGATGTTGTGGATTTATGTACAAATAGGATTTACTTCTAACCCTAAATTAAAAAAAAAAAAAAGGATTCATTCTTAGATCAATAAAACTGTTGTGGGTGGAAATGGCATGCTCTCCTTCATGATATGTCCCATCCAGAAAGGTGGGCCAAGGGCAGCTGAGGGTGTGCAGGGAAAGTCTTCCTAGGGAGTCATTCTGCAATGACTAGAAAAGCCGACTGTACCCTGAGCCAGAAAACTTACAGTTAGATTTGGTATTCCCGGTACCTGGCTATGATGACTCAAATAAGTTAACTCTCAGGGCCAGATATTTCTTGTCTGTAAGCATTAATGTAATGTGTACCTTGTGCCCTAAATAATTCCATTAGACACTATAAAGTACAGATATAAAGCTTAAGAGCTTTATGATTTAACTGGAAGGAGAAGATCTTCAGATACGACACGAAGAACAAAATAAAATGTTATGTTTGCATTCAACGTAGTTGGTTACAGACTAGTATTAATGAAATACTAAAGAGAGAAAAATTGTTGCCAGCCACTGTCGTCCGTGATGACCCACCTACCCCTACAGAAGGCTGTTGGGAGAATTAAGTTGAACAAAGGGCTGGTATGCGCTTTAAAGAGTAGGTGTTCAAAATAATGTATAAAATGTACTTACAAAGGTAGTGATAGGATTAAATGCTGGTATTCTTTGAGACCGGAAATCTATTGCTGAGATTTTTATGTTAGACCCACAGTTATTTCCTTTGAATTGGAAACATATGAGTACATTCACCAATGAGCTAGTCTGATTTTATTATCTGGTATAATTACCTAGAGAGCCGGTGGCCTTTATGAGGCTTTATGGCCTCTTACTGTGTTATGTGATGTGCTTTCATCATTCACTTCCTGTTACCACCAGTCCACCCAGATTCTGTTTCTTTGGTATAAAATTTTTTATCTTTTCCATTAAACAGCAAAGGTCACTTGACAAAACTTTGGACAACACCCAAATGCCATTCCAGGCAAACTACCAACATTACGGGAAAGTCACTGAGGGTGTGCAGAGCCTTCATAATGATCAAAGTCAGATCTGTGATGGACTTAATAGTTTGCATTTATGTAGGCTCTTTAAGGCTGTAAATTCACAGACTTTGCAAACTTTACCTGTCATGAAGGTGAAGAACAAACCAGAACATAGCACCCGCACGCTGGCACACAGGGATCTGATAGACTGAGGTGTTCAATTTAATTGAAATGGAAGGGAATGTTAAGTAGGAAGAGTGCAATTATGTGAGCTGGAGTAGTGCCAGGACTCCTACTCTGTCCTGGGGGCACTGGAAGTGACCAGGATTGTTGGTACTAAGGCTTACGTGTGAAGGACACCACAGGAGCAACTGGTCATTGAGGACAGTTATAAAGTGAGAGTGGAGATTTTATTTCTTATACTGAATTGGCCCTTGTCTAGATGACAATACAATCATAGCATGAAGTGACCTAGAGAAAGGTTCCTTGTATAAGCACATTTTCTATTTTAATCTTTTGTTAAAAATTTCAGAACTGAATTTGAAATTGGCTTAGCTTTTACAAAGGGAATTATTGTCCAAATAATAGTAACATTATATAGGATTAAGGATAGGATTCTGAAGAACTAACCACTTCAAATGAACCATACTTATTTCCAACTAGCTGCATATATTTAAAAGACTAATTACTCAGGGGAGACAATAGGTGTGTTCACTTTATGTTTTAGAGCTGAAGAAAATACATATAAAAGAGTAAAAGAAAAGGATAAGGCTGTGAAGAAATCCCTTCATGTAGACCATAATCCCAAAGGCAATTTTATTGTTATTAATGTTTTCATAGCACTTTTTCATTTTAACACTTATTTTTACATATTACTGTTTCCTTTTCCTGCTTTTTGACATGACAACTTGACTTGAGTGCACGAGTACTGAATGAAAGATGATTGTGCTGATATAGGTTTTATATTTGATTTCCATTTCATTCATAAAGAGGCGCCGGAAACAAGAAGCTGGCTAACAAGTGGCACTGGCGTATCACGAGCCCTAGGCTGGCCCTGGTACCTTTCCACCACACACGTTCCTTTCAAGTGTATCAGGAGGCATTTTCCATTTGCAAAGTCTTTAGGTTCTCAGATGTGCCTTCAAGACACAGCTCCTCATCTTCTCCCAACTTTACATCTGCACACTAGAGCACCAGTCTGAGTCTTTCCTAAATTTCTGACTTATTCCCTACTGCCTGTTGCAGCCTTAACCCCCATTGTGATGGTAACTGGAGACAGCATCTTGAGGAGGTACCGAAGGTTAAATGAAGTCAGGAGGCTGGGGTCCTAGTCTAACAGGACTTGAGCATGCTCAGAGGAAAAGCCGTGTGAGGTTAAAGAGGCCATCTGTAAGCCAGGAAGGGAGTTCTCACCAGAAACCGATCCCCGCCAGAACCTTAATCCTGGGTTTTCCAGCCTCCTGTACTGTGACGAGGTGCATTTCTGTTGTTTGAGCCTGTGGTGTTGTGTTACAACAGTCCAAGCCGACTGGGTCACCTGTCCTACACATATTCTTCTTCACTCCAACCCTAACACTGACTACAGCTTTTTCCAAAATCAGAGATCCCATTATTCTGGAAACAGTAAATTACTAATTAAAAGCAAACATCACAATCAAGATGTGAACTCAGTTGGAGACAGAATTTTCACCACAGCGTTTACTGTTGGGCTGACCTTAGATAACCCAATAAACTTCTCAAATCATAGGATTTCAGTGCCAGGAAAGAAATAGTGTTGGGTGTGTTCTAGAAGCTGAAATAAATCTAAACTGTGTATAACCAATACTGTGACAGAAACCATGGGTGGTTGGTTGCAAATTGCTGGGACTTGCCAAGGGAGGCATATATTCCACCTTCTTGTCCCCTCTTAACATCAAAACTGGTCATTGACATGTTCAGCCAGAGAAATAAGAACAGATGTGACAGCACGTAGTTTTCAGTAAAATCTTTAATAGCCCCTGTTGCTTTTGCCAATTTTCTTGTTCATTTCTCTTTGGCAAGAAAATCGCATGTTCTGAGGAGGGCTGTTTCTCGGCCTGGATCCCGAAATGAGAAGATATATATATAGAAGAACCACAGCCAACTCAGAGCCACGAGCTGTCTGGAGGCGACTGAGACTTAGGACTTTGCTGCCACAGCCAAACTTACCAAAAGACAACTGATACCGGGTTTCAAAAAGAGTCTAGAAAACTGGTCACATCATGGAGGATGTTGTAAACTAAATGCTTAGACTTGATCTTATTGGCAAGAGAAAAGCACACAAAAGTTTTAAGGAGGGGAGTGTAAGCTTTATTTTCCTTTGGTTTACTTGTTCATCTTTTTAGTTTGTATTGAAGTAACAAAGGGAAGTGATTTAAAAATTAAATAGCCCTCAACGTTTTATGATGAAAAGGAGTGGTACCCTACTAGACATTTTCCCAAACACAGATCTTATTTCCCAGTGACAAAGAATTTTAATATTTTATTTTACACACCAGGTCATATTTCCTTCATATTTCTTAAATAGTTGTTTATACTACTTTTTTTATTTCTACATTTTAAACATTATTATTATTATTTACTTAGATGTGGCAGTTATTTGTTTTTAAATGGCTACAAAATTTTTGATACTCCTCCCATTAAGAGATGGGGTTTATGCCCTTTCCTCTTAAATCTGGGCAAACGATGGCTTGTTTGTAACCAGTGCAATGTAGCAGAGTGTGTATGACTTCTGAGGCTGGTTGTGGCCACATGAAAACATGTCTCTCAGATTTCTTGCTGTGGGGAGCCTAACTAAAGACAAATTCAGCCTCTGTGTGCTGGACCTACCCCAGTGTCCACACTGAGATGCCACTGCCTATGGGCTGCTCTCAGCCAATGGACAGACTACAGTGGGGACATGAAGGCAGGCTGGGTCCTACCAGAGGTGGGACTCCTTTGACATGCAACTTTGGCTTGAAGACTTCCCATCGCTTGCCTGAAACCCTCTTAGAACTGCCCTGCACCTGCAGTTAGACTCTGCCTATCCAAACTGCCTTCCTTCTCTCCCTCCTTTGTGGGAGTCGGACCTGCTTTGCCATCTGACAATGCTCGCTGCGTCCTCTGGCTTTCTCCACTTTTTCCCTTGCTGCTGTACCACCCAGTAAATCTCTTGCCCAACGAATCCCCATCTTGATGCTGTTCCTCAAAGGACCTAAACTAACACGCTAGGTCAGAAAAGGCAGCGTAGCTTTCTCCTCACGTACAGTGCAGCTAACTCCTCGTGCACAGCGTGGCTTTCTCCTTGAGCCCTTCTCTGTTGGAAGTCTGCTGCGCCCTGTAAGAAGACTGATCTCCCTCACACGGTTATGCTGAAGGGACACCCAGAAAACAACGAGGGACCGTGTGAAGGCCCTCACTGACTGCACCAAGTAAGGTCTCAGTCGGGATCAATCCAGACGTGGGGGCAGAGAGGCAGCTCCATGATTCCAGCCCCCAGTCATGAAGCCACCCCAGCTGTCCAGTCTTCCTGAGGCTCTAGTCATCGCATATTACTGGTTAGCCATCTCTGCTATGCCGTGCCGGAATTCCTGACACACAGAATCATAAGAATAATACAATTATTTTTTCAACTGCTGATTTGTGACTAGATGTTTGTGGATTGTGAGTTTGATCCATAGAAAGCTTTTGTGGCCTACCATGAGGATGTGTCCTCCTTGGGAAATTTTGCAGTTGGATCTTTCCAACTGCAAATAAGAGGCTATTTCTGATGTTAGCTTTCAACATGCAGTTACTCAGAAAGTGTGTGTGTGTGTGTGTGTGTGTGTGTGTGTATGCAAGTTCATGGCTATATATATGTATTTCTTGTTTCAACCAGAGATCTCTACTGAAGCAGTTCCAATGTTAACTGATGTGTTCACCACAGAATAATTTTTTTTCCACTGGGTATGATTTCAGATTATCTATTGGTGGACATGGAAGTAGTCACTAAACGTGATAATTGAATTATTAGACGAATTTTGGTAGAAAATCATTTTCAGTCAGAAATCATTATTCTATTGTCTTTTAGGCAGTAAATATAAGCATTGCTGTTGGGAAGTGTGACTGGGTTGAGGCTGGGCCTTTTTCTGAAATCTTGTCCTAGATAGGTGTCTTCCCCTTAATTCCTTGTACACCTTTTCTGGGAGCCCGCCCTTCATGAATCACTTACACACACCTCCAGGTCTCAGAGTCTGTCTCCTGGAATCACACCTAAGCTAGGTGGCAGAGTCAAATGTTTTATTCTCTTAGAGACAGAATTTTAAAGAGGGACACAGAAGCCATTGAGGTGCAGAGAGGTCACTGAGTAGAGCCTTGATCCCTGAAGTATGTCGTATCAGCGGAGGATAAAAGCATGAGGAGTTTCATTCGAGAGGGTCCAAGAAGTGTATTTTAAAGCAAAAACACTGCAGTTCTATACCCTTCCTTCAGACATCAGCTTTCTGTGTGTGTGAAATTTTAGCCACTGCCATCCTAGAAACACCAACTATACTGTCTTAACTTCTGGATAGCCTTTGAATTTAGATAGGTTATTGTTAGTAAGGTAAATATATTACAAAGTGTAGTCAAATTATTTAGCATCTTGGTTTTTGTCTATCAAATAAAAGATCACTACCTTTAGATACAAGAAGCTTATTGAAAAGCTTTCATTTGCACCTAAACACCTACTATTTCATTTTCCTGAGGACATTAATCTTTATATTTATCATCTTCACTTTTTCATAAGCTCAGACCCTGGCACCTTATCACAAATTCATAAGAACACAGTAAAAACAATACTTCCTTGTGTGTGTGTTGCAGCAAATCGTTACCACCTCCCAGAGGAGGAAAACATTCAAACGTTTCACTTTAAACCATGTTTTCAGTAATCGCCTTCATTTGCTATTAAGTTCCCTTTGTTCTCAATATTCATAGTTGCATATGGAGATATTATTCCCACTGTTTACTAAGGTTCCTGCTGTGACTAAGAGCTAGTTCTTGACAGCTCACCGTCACTTCTGTGAGAAGAATTTAGGGCTCTCAAACTCTGAAATTCTCTCCCAAAAAGAAAAATGCTTTTATGTTTCATTTCTACCATCTTCCAGCATTTCCACTGCTGATAAAATATAGAAAGAGGGCAAAGCAGGGATGAGTTTCATGGTAACCTTTTGGTGCTGGTGCAGACCTCCTACTGGGATACATTTCCCATCTGACAGGTCGTCTATTCTCCTCAGAGACTACTGAGCTGGTGAACTTAAGCAAGAGCATATGACCCACTTCTCAGACCTGGGGCTCAGAGCAGCAGGGCTCATATACAACCATCTGAGAATTTTATGCTGAAACTCTCTTCTGTAATGTCTTTATTAACCTGTGCATATGATCCACTCACTTGGAAATTTCTGTGGATGATGAAGGCTGAGATAATAGAATGAGCTCCCGTTCTTCATGTTTTCTAGGGAAATCTCTCACCTGTGTCTGGAGGACTCCTAATGGGTTCTGATTATAAATTTAAGAAAACGATATCCACATCAAGAAATAGCATTTGCAATCTTTCCTTAGACTAGAACCACTTTTAGTTTTAGTTTCCTTTGAGATTTGATAACAAATACACGCTAAGGCTCTTCATTACAGGAGAAACATATAGTTACTGGCAAATATGCAAAGTATTAGGAAAAGTGAGAATGTCTTCTTTGTAATAATTACATATAACAGTAATTAATGGTCTGGGACTTGAGTGATTAAGTAGATTTCATACCTAGATTCTTCTGTAAGCAATACACCTGAGTATTTGCAGTTTCTAAACATACTTACTTTCTTAATTCATATCGACCCCATTTCTTTTAAATTGTGCCTCCAAGTATCTGAAGTTCTCCAAAGCTTATCTATTTTATCCTCTTTCTATTCACAAACAGAAGCCATGTCAAGGTAATTAACTTTGATAACCTAGTTAGCATAAAGTTACTATAAGGGAACAAAGAGCACAAAACTTTCCAGAAAATCCCCTGAATTCTTAAGTTTCTAAATTAGAGCATATGTTGCCATCTTCAAACCTTGAAGAATATCTATTGTGAGTACACAAATCAGGGTTTAAGTAAATTCTTGAAGAATTTTTTTGTTGTTTGAATGATGAAATATTTTCATGAAATTATAATAAAGAAAAATTCCAGAGATAGGCTTAATCATCAGGTTTTAACCACATAGATTATAAGTAAATACTTTTCAGCCAAAGATCATCTCTAAATTCACTTGTACTAACACTTTCTGAGGTTGTATAGGATTTGATGATGTTGGTTGTATCAGAAGAGATCCTACCAATTTTTGATAAAGCCCTCAGCGTTTGGTCACATGACAATTTGCTGTAAGCTTCCACTTGGTAAGCTTGCTTCTTGATATTTGATGTTCTATTCATGAGGCCCTCCAGGGATATATGAGCTTGGTTTGGGATATCTCAGATAATAGAAGGAAAAAAATAAGTTTTCATCTTCAAGTATATTTTAAACAGAGGTCAGTACGTAGAAATTCTCACAAAATAATGGTAAAGAAGGTAACTGGGAAAGCTACCAGATAAAGACTAGCCATGTGTTTGTACTGTGATTTATGTCATCTGCACAGGGGGTCCACAATAACTCTGTATAGCAGCACATCCTTCTTGCTCAGACTGGGAAGAGCTAAACTTTCTGTGTAACTACTAGGAAACTAATCAATTCTCTATGACAACATAAGCCAAATCAAAAGAAAACTTTTTTTTTTTTTTGTCTTCTGTATTTAAAACATTGTTAAGGTTTTTAGGCGAGAGGAGGGGAAGTTTCCAAGTGGGAGAAGAGAGACTGATTAGAAAAGTTTGTCTAAATTCTCTTACACCAGATCTTAAAAGAGGCAGGGAAATTGATACATTATAATGAAACCCTCTAGGGTTTTTCTTCACCCTGTTTCAAATACTAGATCTATTTTTCAGAGGCGAAAATAAGTATCTGATGATATCTCTAGAAGTTTACCAAATTTAAAAATAGTCACAACTTTTGAAACTGTGGGTGAATATTATTGTTGGCTTTTCTGTTAGGTCTATTATCTGTACCTTTGATATATTAAAACTTACTGTGACAGTAGAAGGTTTCTTTCTTAAAAAGTTTTAATTTATAAAAAAAAAACTTTAAAATAATCCAAATATGAGAGCCAAATTAAAATAATTAATGAGATTACTAAATGTCTGCTTTAAAATCTGAAGATTCATATTCACACACATGTAGCTGATTCTACCAATTTGAATGTATTTGATGTTATAGTAAGTCAGTCGTTTGAAAGACAGTTATTAGATGATTTAACTTTAAATGAGAAATCTGATGTCTCATGATAGCATTAAACGCTGCCGTTCAGCAGAGGAAGGAAGGAAGGAAATACACAAAATCTATTGCTAGCATGTACCAAAATTGGGGCCTAATTTCCTCACTTTTTTATTTAATGCTGTTCCAATTGGAGGCATGAAATGAGCTGGATGCATCATCTGAGGATGGCAGCTCCACGGGCATCTGTGAACCTGCTAAAAAGCTTTGCATGTGTTTGTTTATTTTTGTGATTGTGCTTCTCAGTTTACAGACGCTTATCCAGACCCAGCTTTCTACACTGGCAAGCAAAAGTGAATGTCCTTCAGATGTGTGTGTGTTCCAGTCATATTGACATACTTTATTGGGAAATTAGAAACCATTTGTTGATGAAAGTGGAGGCAGGGAAGGTGGTGATTCTAAAAGAATAAAGACTAATCAGATACACTTGAATAAAATCTGACTACTGCTGAATAGATAACTGAATGAAATCACTGAGTGACAGAAACTTACTGTGTAATATGCAAGCAATTTGTTATGGGAAAAGATATGTCTACATGTTAAACCTGTGAATATGCAAATGAGGGAAAACATACTTCCCCTCTTCTGATCTCTGGCAGGCAGAACGAGCTTTCTTGCATAATGTCCTCATTCCTTTTGGTTCATTTATGTTATTGTACAGGCATGATTGTGAGACTAAGGGCTATAAGGAGACACAGGCAGGTGTACATCAGCAAATCTGTTGTCTGGGGTGCAGATTTCCACCATTGGAAGGAAACTGCAGAGACAATAGGGCAAACTGGACGGACCAGCTGTACAGGCAGAAACATCTTGATAACAACTTTAACAATACTTTATTTTATAGAAATATACCGTCTCATATTTCTCATTCGTGATTTATTCTGAGATGTGGATCTTTTTTGTGAAATCTGTTAGGCTCTTATTTTAGCCCTTCTGTTTTCTGGTCTCAGTTTTTCCTGCCAACTTTGTCCTTTAACATCAGCTCTGCCACCGCTTTCTCCATAAAAATGGATCTGACTTGTAGTCTCTTGAATAAACCTCTAACTTTCCCAGGCCATTTTCCTTACCCATAAAGTTTCTTCCTTTCTCTACCCTTCTACACTTATTTAAGTCTTAGACAGGCCATATCCTATCTCCCTTGTGGAATTTTCTTTGAGAACTCTGGGCGGAATTCACTTATCTGCTCTCTGAATCCTCTCCCCTTAACTTTTTTTGGGGGGGGGCGTGTGAGGTGTAGTGTGTTAATGATGAGTTAGCATGTTAGTCTTCGACGACTGTCATAACAAATTAC
Organism: Camelus ferus; assembly: GCF_009834535.1. Classification (NCBI taxonomy): domain Eukaryota; kingdom Metazoa; phylum Chordata; class Mammalia; order Artiodactyla; family Camelidae; genus Camelus; species Camelus ferus. The sequence goes on along the minus strand of NC_045698.1, from coordinate 21,308,249 downwards.
CATGTATTTGGCAGCTTAAAACAACAGTAATGTATTATTTCACAATTCGGCAGGTCAGAATTTCAGGTGCGTGGTGGTGGTAATGGTTTCATGGCTGTATCCTCATCCCCAGATCACTGAATTGTACACATGAAATATGTACATGTCCTTATGTGTCAATCATACCTCAAAAAGGTGGCTTAAAAATAGAAGTTCAGGCACAGAGTCACGCAGCTAGTTTTCTACTTAGAGTCTCCCAAAGCCAGTATCAAGATACAGCAGAGCTGCATTCCTTTCCGAAAGTTCTGGGCATGAAATTGCTTCTAAGTTCATACAAGTTGTTTACAGAATTCAGATCCTCGCCCTCGTCATGGGACTGAGTTACCATTTCCCTGCTGGTTGTTGGCCCAAAGTCCTTCTCAGCTTCTAGAGGCCCCTGTGCTCCTTGGCGGTTGGCCTCATTCCTCCATCTTTGAAAGCTGAGTCCTCCTTAAGTGCTGTATCTCTCTCTGACTTCCCCTTTTACACCATCTCTTTTGCCTCCAGCCAGAGAATTTTCTCTGCTTTTAAGGGTTCATAGGATTAGATTGGTTTACAAGGATAATTCATGATAATGTCTCACTCTGAGGGGCATAATCTTGTTTCCATATCCTTGCTATTGTGAATAATGATGTAATAAATGTGGAGTGCACATATCTCTTCTAAATCTTTTTTCATTTCCTTTGGGTATATATCCAGAAGTGGAATTGCTGGATCATATAGATTTATTTTTAATTTTTTGAGGGGCCTCCATATTGTTTTCTATAGTGGTTGGATCCATCAACAGGTGAATGGATAAAGAAGATGTAATGTATACATTTATCATATATTATTATATTATGTATTATTTAGCCATGAGAAAGAGGACATCCTGTCCTTTACCACAACATAGATGGACCTTAAGCACATTATACTGAGTGAGAGAAGTCATACAGAGGAAGAAAAGTACTATATGATACCGCTTGTATGTGGATTCTAAAAAAGCCAAACTTATAAAAACAGAGTAAAATGGTGGTTACCAGGAGATGGGGTTGGGAGGTTAAGACGGATGCTGTTTAAGGCACAAGCTTGCAATGAGTAGTAAACATCCCTAGAGATCTAATGAACAGTATAGTGAATACAGACAACCATGTTGTACCATAATCATCAAACTTGCTGAGAGACTAGAATTTAATTTTTCCAACTCCTATAGAAAAATGATGATTACATAATATGATAGAGGTGCTAATTATCACTACAATGGCCATCATATTACAATATATAAATGTATCAAATTAACATGTTGTACACCTTACATTTTACACTATGTTATATGTCAAATATATTCAAAAATAAAAATTTTAAAAGGACAATGATCGTAATTATATCTGCAAAATTCCTTCTCAGCAGTAACTAGATCAGCATTTGATGGAATAACCACGGGACAGCGGATTCTTCCTATCACGGCCATTACCACACAGTTGGCTTCTCTCCTTTATTACCTTGCTTTGGCCACGGTGGTATCTTTTTGAGTTGCCTTTACACACTCCCTTGGAGTTAGTATTCTTGGTGTGAATTAAATTGTGCAAAGGAAATCCTTCATGTAGACTAGAAAAGTACAAGTCAGAGGAAGACACTGCATATACAGATGCAACAGCCCCTTGCATATCAGCTGGCAAAGTAGTCATTGTGCTGGAGCAGATTCCAGTATTCAATTCTAGCTTCCCAAGTGTCAAGGAACAGTGGGAGTTGCATTGGCATCTTGATTTGACTCCATAGTCCCTGAATTATGGCTTCACTTGCCTAGTCTTTAGCTTCATCTTGTTCAGGAAGCTATGGCAGTGGTGGCAGCTGTAGACCTTAATGAAACAGTCTGCAGTGGTGGTTTCAAAGGAAGGAGCTCCCCTGGTGAGCCAGTTCTTTATACTTGGAGTCTTTTTAAGAGGCTCAGGCTTGAACATGCTTCTTTATTTCTTGTAAGATTTTATAGGAGCCTATTTCTCTCTCTATCTGTCTTTATGTTTAAAATATAGCAGTAGTTTATGGATCCTGCACTGAACCCTGCCTGGCACAGTATTTGATTCCAGGAATAAGTGCAACATAACAGATCCTTAAAATATGTGGCTTTGTTTTAGTGGCCAGGTAACAAGTATAGGGAATCTGATGCTGCAGGTTAGGACCTTGTGAGGCTTTGACCAAACATTTGTAAAATTGTTAACTACTGTGACCTGGAAAGGAAATGCTCCCCAGCACCTATAGCTTTGAGGGAAGTGGTTATATAGAGCCATAATGTTGGTATATCATACCTGTTTCTAGCTGTTTTAAATGAAGTATTGTATAGAACTGATCATCTGTCAGAGGCAAGAATTTTCAGGTGTGTGGGTAGAGAGAGAAAGACATGGAAGGTCCACAAATTTGACCCTTCACAGGATTGAAAAATCTTTGCCTGCCTCTGTGCCCCAAGAATCAGGCATTAAAGCCAATCAAGTAAGCCAAATAAGATGAAGTTAACATAGTGGTGAAGTCCAGAAAAGAAGTTTGGGTATGGTTATTGGCATATGAAACCAACCGAAAGCAAATAGGTCAAATGCTTAATATATTTTGAGATAATCATGTTACCAAAGAAATCATTAAAAAAAACAAACAAAACTGTGTTTTTTTTCAATACCAAAAGCAACCTTCAGGTTTCCAATGATGAGCAAACAGAAAAGTAGACAGCCCTTAGGGAGAATCTATTCTCTAATATCCACTTCATATATGTCCTCAAGGGATGAAGGAGAAGAAATAACCTCCAAGAGCGCAAGCCATGGGCAACAGAAGAAACTTGAAACACGTAATGTCGAGAATGCTAAGAAAGATTATATGTAGGGAACCCATTTCATTGCCAGGAATGGAGTTTTGTGATTCCAGCCCATCAGAATTTTTCTTCTCTAGTGACCACCTATCACTGAGAATCCTTAATGCCCTTCCTTTTTTTGAATGGTCATCTTAATCAGTTTAGCTTGCTCCTATTCCTTCATGTATCTCTCAATTAAATACTGTTCTGAAATCACATAGGTAAAATGAATTATTTAAAACCTTAGTTTAAGCATATTTTAAAAAATTCATTGGGAACAATGAAAGTGATTAGTTTTATTTCTTAGTTATATTTCTACATTAGAAACATTGCACTTTTGGACTTAATTGCATAATTTATACAAGAGTTGAATTATCCATTTCCTAATGTAACCAACTTAAAGTGATGAATACATTTTAATAAATGCCTTGAATTATTCTATGATTTTCATGTTCTGCCAAATTTCTGTAGTTTGTGTAAATGATGCCAAATGTTCCCCCTTATTCCCTAAATAATTAAGAAATAGTGATAAAGAGTTCTAACCATTACGTGAATCCAAACATCATTAGAATAAAACAAAATTTTTAGCTGTTTGCACATTAGATGATACTAACTTGATTATTTGGTGGCTTCCACAGTTGAGTTTTGTCACAAATTATGGGGATCAAGATGTAGTCTTTGATGCTGTAGGGGTAAATTGATATGAGATTTTATAACATGACACCCCTTATTTTTGGGAACTTGAAAAAACTTCTTTTACGATGATGTCATACTCATATCTTTTCAAAAAAATCCTTTAAGTCTATTATAAAGTTATTAATAAAAATAATACCTATAATGTATTTATCAACTTCAATATTCTAAGCATTTTGTTAGGCATATATAATATCCTATTAATAATCTACCAGTACACTGATATTATTTCAAAGAAAGTACTTACAATAATTTAGTTATTTCTAGAGGTAAATTTATGAATCTTTAAAGTAAAACAAACATAGAGAATGAGAGCAAATAGGAATGAAAAATCATTATAAAAGATAAGAATGATATTTATCTGTAGAGAAAATACACTTAGAGTTTGTTTTTCTATAAGGCACCAGCATACACATAGAAAATTATATAATAGACCCCCATGAGTTTCAAAAATTATCAACATTTTATCAGTTATAATTTATCTGTTGCCTTCAACTTGCTCCACACTCCTTTAAGGCAAAAAAAAAAAAAAAAAAAAAAAAAACCAAATAAAACAACAAAAAAAAACCTCGATGTCTTGATCTAAGCACTAGGCCAAATTTAGTGAAGCAGCTGTTTTATAGGAGGAATTGGTCATGTCTGTTTTCATATATACATTTGCAAAAATTTTGAGATGGATTTTTAAAAATAGTTATTTGCCCTTGAAATTCACCCTTTTCTTCTTTCCCAGAAATTTTACAGTTATAGTCAGTATCTTTCCTTCTTCAGTGTTTACATTTGAACATTTTTCATTGCTATGGGATGTGTCATTTGAACAGGAAAAGTCTCACTCCATCTCCAACCCTTTGCCTCTAGTCTCCCAGGAGGAAGGAGGTGCCACTTAAATTACAGGCATTCTATTAATTTCCTAGAAAGGGGAGGTTCTCTCACTTGGGTAGCGTTAAGTAAAAGTAAATACATGTATTTACTTTCAGTTTGCATTCCAATAATTATGGCATGAAAGAAAGATGTTACTTCAGCTTATAAACTGTGTGTTTAGTTATATCAGGGATTCACTCATTCATTCCAAAAACATTTACTGGACTCCTGCCATGTTCCATGTATTATGTAATATAACGATATGGATATACAATCATAAAATCTCATGTTTCCCTTGGCGAACACTGGGACACGAGGGTGAACGAGGCTCTGGTACAGTCCTTGTAGAACAAATGGAGCTGAGGGTATCAGAGCAGGTGAGATGCTGTGTGAAAGGTAGGAGCACAGGAACTACGGGAACATAAAGACGGCCAAGAGAGCCAGCAAGTTTGAAATGGAGAGGAGGAAGCTGTGATGTGTGAGATAAGTTTTAAAAAGGAAATAGAAACAGATTTATGTGGTTTGAGAGGCAGAGAGGATAGTGTGGGAGAAGGGCATTCAATGCAGAGAAACTGGGGGAAAAATGTTAGTGTGAAGAAAATATTTGGGGCCAAAAGAGATCTAGAATTACATGCTGAGGAAGCTAGACTTCAGGGTATAAGAACATACTTTAAGAAATTGAATTACAGGATCAAATATAGTTCATTTAACCATAGTTCATGGGCCACATGGTGCCAACTAACTACGCTGAAAGGTATGTATCCTTTATTGAGCCCACGGACTAAATTAAACCTGGGGTGAAAAACTGCATAGGTTCTATGATCATTCAGCTTAATTTTCGCATGTTTGTGCTCTCGAAGCCTATGACCATAGCTGAAACCCCAAAGGAGTGGGTCCGTTTTCTTTTTTCCGTCTTTGAGTCTCGGCTCAATTCAGGTTTATCTTTCAGTGAGAGGGAAGAATTGCTGATCAGCATCCTGCAGCCTTGAGCACAGCTGGCATGTGCAATACTTTGGTGCATGTCCAAGAGCCATGCAGAGAAGTGATATACCAGGGGCTTAAATGTGATTTCTCCACTCCACTCAACACAGTGGCTGGGGGCTCAAAAAGGAGCTGAAGGAAGTCATTTCTGCGCACACTCGTAAACCTGCCCCAAGGTTTCTATCCTAAGATTTAGTCTGGTCTAGTGTCTGATTTTTTGGGTCAAAGTGTCAGGTGGACTGTTTTTTGTTTGTTTGTTTGTTTTCCTATAATCACTATCCTGACCATAGCATTTGCTGCAAGGATTGCATTCACATCACTCCCCGTAGGCAAGTCTAAGGATTTGTTTATTGCTGGTTGTTTAGAGAGGGGGAAAAAAAAACCCTATGCATTCAGGATTGTGGTTTGTAAATGCTGTACCAGTGTCATTCATTGTTCTCAAGTTACCCTGGCGAGGAAGAAATTTCACTTGGGCGTAATTTTGTCAGAGCTCTGGGAAGTGCTTACCACTTTTGACATGTGAGACATCGCAGCTCTGGGAAAGAGCTGATTACCAAGTCATATTTGTTACGGTTTTCCAGGTGGCTGGGTATTTCTAAAGCGTCCTGCCTCTGATACAGCTGTACTCACACTGCTTCTGTAGAAGACTGAGTCTACACTACACAGCAGCAGGCAAAGAAATGCTGCCAGTTATACAAATAATTTATGCTTCATAATAAGGAGAATCAGAAAGGCAGCAGAGTGAGGTAGTTCCACTCAGCGGTTATATTGGATTAACCTTGACCCCATCATTCTTCAACAGTGTTATTGTGGGCAATTTACTAAATATTCAAAATCTAATTTCCATAGTCTGTAAAAATGGGGTTAGCAGGACCTCCCTCACAGGCATCATTTTATACTGTTTAAAGTTTTTTCAATTTATGGAAAGCATTTATCTCAGTATCTGTCACATAATTACCTCTCAATAATTAGTAGATCTTATTGATGCATTGCATAAATCTAAATATTTCACATCTGGCATAAATCTGGTTATGTAAGCTAAAGAAATAAGGAATTTATAAAGTCTTGGAATACCTATTCACTTCCTTTGAAAAGCTGGTTTCCATTCATTTGCATTCTTCATTTTTCAAAAGAGGGATGTATCATATCTGTAGACTATATGGAGAATTGATGCATTCCATTCACTGGTCTTTTTCAACTAAAAACCTTTCAGACAAGTGGAAAATTTTTGTTTACTTCTTTTGCTCAAATTGCATCTACAATTGGTTTTAAATTACTTCCTTTGACGAATAGAAGAGTAGATAACTAAAATTTCAGCAAAGAAAAGCACCAATTCTAATCCATTAAAAGAAGTAGGAGCTTTATTGAAAGAATCCCTGAAAGACCAGAGCACACCATTTGTTAAATTGCTATCGTTACTATTAATTTTGATATCATTTTGACATATAGTGTAGGGTGTCTGGAACTTGACTTTATTGATGGGGTTAGTGGTAATTCACTTTCGCAGTGCCTTTCTTGATCAATGAATTTAGAATTAGAAAGCTTACATTTGCTTCTGCAAACCTGTAAATCTGAGTGAGTTTAAGCATTGAGCATTTAAATACAATTAACTGGTTGGCAAGAATTTGGCCAGCTTGGATTTCAGCAACCATTTATTTATTGCAGGTTTCCAGTCGGAATCGTACTGTATCATACTGAATGGTATCGATCAAGTCAGTTGGGTGACTGGCATGAACTCTGGAAATAACTCATCTCGTACCCAGCACTGCCTGTGCTAGATTGTTTATCATTCTGTAGCATGGATGTCTGGGATTATTTTGCTTCCTTTTTAAGTGATAGATAGTACTCTATTTCAATAAATAGGACAGTTAGAGGAAATTAAGGTTAAAATGATATAACAAATCATTATTTCAGATTTGAAATTTAATGTAAATGTAATAGCAAAAGGGTGAAAGGAAGAATCAGAATTACGCAAAAAACTAACCAAACGAGCTACCTCTAAACAAATAATGATTTTATTAGTATTAATTAATATCTGAATATTACATTTCACCAAACCATAGTGTAGCCTACCAATATTTTGGGAAAATTTGGAGGGCATAATTGCTGATCATCATTTTTGAAAAAATAAAATCTTGAACTTAAATCCTCATCCTCAATGTGGAGATTATAAGTCCCAACACAGATTGCTAAATATTAAGTGAAAAAACCCATATCAGGTGCCTGAGAGATGGGCACAGAGAGGATTATATTTCTTTTTCTATTCCTACTGTTGCACTTTATCCTTGAAACATTTACCTCATCACCCAAGATGAGCACTACACCAAGAAACAAAAATGAAAACAAACAAAAATGAAAAATAAAAACCAAAAACAAACAAAAAATGTGGCGGATGATTAAAGCCCAAGAAGGTAACTTAAGCAAAGGAGTTATAACTGAACTTCCTCCTGAGTTTATGATCTTGCCAGCTTGAAACACTTTCATGAATGTAGTTCAGTTTTACATAAAAAAAAAAAAGTGGAAGGAGAAGTTGAATTCAATTTAAAGCATTAGTGGAAGAGCATCAATCAGACTGAACTTGATTTTAATGCTAGACTGTAGCTGTACTCTGGATGAGTTTTCAGATTTTAAGAATCTCCCCTCTCCTCAACTGAAGATTTTGACATTAGGATTTAGGGCCATTTTAAGGCAGCCCTGATAATTTTTTCACAGAGGTCAGCTGAGTAAGAAACAGACTAAGAATCATTTTAAAGCCTGGAGGACATTAATACTAATTTGCTTTAGTAATTAAATGATTTTTATACTTTATTTAGAGAAGCACCATAGAGGCTAGAGTCCACAGACTATGAGGGTCTATGGAAAATTCTGGGCAACCTACAACCACTGGAAGATGTTCAAGATGGACTGGGCCAGAGCTGGGTTTAGAGTACAGTGGATCTCCAGGCAGTAAGGGAGGGCTGGGGCTGACAGGCAGGATGAAATCAGGTGAACTTAGAAAGGTCTCTTTCATTATTGGTCTACATCACTTAGGGACTTCTCAGAGCTTTAAAGTGCCGATGGGCGCTGTGAATTTCCAAGACGGGAATCTAGGGTGCTGTTCTACCTTAATTTGACCACAAAATGATTTTATTTTCTGAATGCCTATTAGTCTTACAGAATTAGTTATTCTTTTATGGGACACAACTATTAAAAGTATGGACCTACATAGTTCATAGCCCCTTAAGAAAAATCCCTTCTTCATCTTCTCTGCCTCCTGATACTCCTAAAACTGGGGGAGAGTTTGCACATCCTATGGATCCTATTGAGATATGAGCCATATTTAAATGATAGCAACATGAAAATAAATATCAGTGTATTAATAAAATATCTAGTGTGAATATCAAAGGAATTTTCCGTCTATCTTTCACTGTTTGTGTGAATGAATTCAAGTGGAATCACACTATAAATCAATCAAATCAGTTTTACAAAATTAACTAGATACTAAGACTAGATTAGACTGTTGGCTGAATTATGTTTTAATGAAAACGAGGACTAAGTTAAAATATGCCTTAATTGTCCAATTGTATCTTTTTTAAAACATATATTTCTCATGGATAAATAAACAAAAGAATAATAAAAATGTTTTGAAGTAAGTATCCTATAGTTTCCCTGAGAAAACTATATATTTATGTATGTCTCTCTCTAAATGTCTATCTACACAATTTTCAGGAAAAATGAAGGATGTGACATCAGATTTATTAAAAGGCATTTAAACCAAGATACGTGGAACTGTTTGAATAATCAGAACAAAAAGTGATTTTGAATTTCACTTCAAAATGTGGGCAATTGTTTTGGTTGTAAGAGGATGCTCTGGAGGGCTGAGCGGGCCTGCCAGAACCGAACACATTTGAGAAATCTCAGGGGAAGCTTCACCCTCCAGAGATTTTCTGTTGGCTTTTCACTTCAAAGCAGTCAGGCTCAGCATCTTGATAATAAGCCAATGTGAACATCCAAACATCTGTGGTTTCTCTCTTCATACACTCAGTCCTTTTGTTGTTGTGTCAGAACATGGCAGGTAAATCATAAAGAAAATACTGCCTTTTTTATTTATGTTTTAACTTCAGCACCTCCCTCATGGAGTAAAATAATCACATTTATGTGACTTGCTCACGGAATTTAAGAAATAACTACTTAAAGGTAGTTGGGAATATTGAATCTAATTCTGCTGCTTTACAGAGATAGCGGGGCACAGAAATGTCCAGTGACTTCCCTAACAGCACACAGCGGGTGAGCAGATGAGCTCCAGTCTTCCCTCACGTGTCCCTCTGCCCCTTGAACCCTGCTCTCCCATCAGATCAAGAGCTGCTTATTGGCCACCTGCCTTCACAGCAGCACTGTGCCAGGCTCTGGGCCAGGGAACACTAAATTCAAATAAGATGTGATCCTGTTTGGTACAAGAGTAGCTAAGGGTGTATTTTTTTTCACCAAAAGACTTTGAGGGGCACAGTAAGATCATTTATTTACAATGATTGAAATCCAGAGAGTTTCACTACATGTTCGCTTATGCAAAAACACAAAGGACATAGGGTTAAAATAATCTGGTTAGTGTATAATGTCTAAAGAATTAAAGTAACTTAAGAGTGGTATTTTTCCAATTGACTTTTTATTGTGGTATACTTTACAGACAGTAAAAATGTTTAATTGGAGTGCTCTGTATCTATACCTATATTATGTATCCCATTACCATTAGTTTTTCAATCATTTGAAAGCAAGTTGTAGATATAATGCTTTTTTGTTCCTAAATACTCAGATGTGAATTTGCCCTAAATGCGTATACTTTTTTCATTACTCCATAAAACCCTCTGAATAGGATAACCAACTTTTTAGGTCAACCCTACAAGACCAAAATTGTGTATATAATATATAATCAATAGGTGTACACATGCATGTTGTTATTTTAACATAAATATACAAAAATAGGGGATTATTTGAAATTATACATTATTCTGTATTTACTTTTCTGTTATATAAATGCTATTATTTAAATAGGACTATTTAGAGGGGGTGGGTACAGCTCAGGGGTAGAGCATTTGCTTAGCATGCCCCAGGTCCTGGGTTCAATCCCCAGGACCTCCATTAAAGTAAATAATACATAAAAATAAATAGGACTATTTAACAGTGGCAATTAGCAGGAATTGGCATTACTAATTAAACAAATAACGTGTATGAGTAAAATTAATAAAATTTTATGTTTCTTTTTGTCTTCCAATAGAGCAATGTATTTAACCTACTTTTAAAATATATTTATTTGATATTTATATTTTGTAAGCTATATTATTGTATTTTCTTAAGATACATAAATGAAAGTCTTTTTAAAAGGAGAATGTAAAAACAATAAGGCTACTTAAATAGGCATCATCTATACTTAATAAAAATAACAATGACTTTTTTCTTCCTTCGCATGACACAGTTGGATATTTTTACTCTTTTATATGGTGTTAGAAGTGAATATAACATAAAATTCGTTTTGTCTTATAGCTCTGCTTTGGTTGAGCCTCTATTACACTCATTCCTGACAGATGTCAGTCCAGTGGGACAACATCAAGCTAAGTATACTCTGAACAGAAGTATTTGATCATGGAATACTTAGAATTTTTTGAAAAACTTAATTTTTTTAAAAAAACAACTTTTACTGAAGTAAAATTCACATAACACAAAATTTCCATTTTAAAGTGTACGGTCATGGTGTTGTATAACCATGATCTCTTTCTGGTTCCAAAATATTTTCAACAGCCTGAAAGGTAACCCTCTACTCTTTAAGCAGTCTCTCACCATTCCTTCTTCCCCTAGGCCCCTGCCAAACACTAATCTGCCTTTTGTTCCTATGGATTTACCTATTCTCCTTCTCAGGTAAATTAATGATCTCCCATTTCATTAGGTTTTCCCCTGAATTTCATCTTGTTCTTTTGTTTGGGGCATATTCCTCTGTCTTCTCAATTTGTTTGATTTCCTTACATTGTCTTTATGAAATTAGGCAAAACAACTACCCATCCCCATCTTGAGAGTGTGTCCTTGTGTAGGAGCCACTCTGTGAAGAGTGTGTGCCCAGTGGCTTTGGTGGGACTGTTGTAGCAGATGTGAGCATGGGCCAGGGCTTCTCACGGGCTGCACTGGGGACGGCCATCTTGGCAGAGGTCGCCTGAAGCCAGAGGGGCTAGAGCTGGATTCCAGTGTGGCCCGGAGTTTCTACCATGGCAGGCTGGAGGCCACTACCTTGGTGGTGGTGTGGAACCAGAGTGCAGCATGGGCCGGGGCTTCTCTTGGGGCAAGCTGGCGGCTGCTGCCTTGGTAAGAGTTTGGAGCTGAAGCCAAGTGCTGGCTGGGTATGTGGTGGGCAGTTTTGGCAGGCCAGCTAGAGCTCCAGGTGCTTTCCAATCTGCTGCCTCTGTGCTGGGACTCAGAGACAGTAAGTTTGTGAACATATCCTTTAATAGTGGAGTCAATTTCCTACAGCCTCCTACAGATTCTCCTGGTTGAAAGCACATTGGCTTTCAAGGCCATTTAAGGGTACCTGTCTTCCCGGTCCCAGATCCTAGGGCTGGGGACTCAATGTGGGCCTAGAACACCTCCTCCCTAGGGAAGGTCTCCAAGTTTGTGACATCCCTTCTTTGGGGTTGCCTGCCAGGGATGTGGGTCCTGACTAGATCACTTCATTTTCCTTTCTATCAATCTCAGTGGTTTTTTTTTTTCTTTTTAATATATCCTTCATTGTAAAAGAGCTGTTCTACTAGGCTTCAGATTTTTCTCAGAGAGAGTAGAACTATATATAGTTGTAGTTTTGGTGTATTCATGGGAGGAGCTGGGCTCAAGGTCCTCCATCTCTGCCATCTTGATTTTGCCAACAATGTACCGTTCATGTAATGATTATAACCATGTACTTAAGTCACATCATTCAGAATGATGCAACAATGAATAATTCATAATTGAGACTCACAAATCATGATTTTCAATATCTGTGGCTAGGGGTAAAAGCAGCAACTGTGACTGTGGACAGGAGATAATCTATGCTCTAACCACTTGAAACAAAAGCAGTATTGCTTTCATTCTCCATTTTTGCTCTGTAGTATGAGTTTTATAATTTCCCCCAAACTTCTGCATCTCTCCTCAAACGCAAATGCACTTCTGTGACTTTTTGTGATTATGGAAAGTTTTCCCATGATACTGAACTTCCTGTGATGAAATCTGTATAGTTTAGGCATACTAGGACAGATGGTCACACTACCTCTCCATCAGGAGATCAACCTTGATACAACACTACCATTAAATTACAGATCTTGTTCATATTTCTCCAACTGTTTTTCATTTTTATCCATGTAGACAATGTTCCTTTTTTCTTTTTGGTCCTGGGTCTAATCCTGGATCATATGTGACACTTGTTAGACGTGTCATTGTATCATTTCAGTCTTCTTTATTGTGGAACTGTTTCCAGTTTCCTTCTCCTCTTATGATCATGACAGTTTATTGTTCATGAATAAATTGAATTTAATGTTTTCCTCCAATCAAACTTAATCCATTTGTTATTCTCAAGAATTCCATAGAACTGATGCTCTGCTAGTCTAAGCTGCATCACATCAGGAGGTGCTCGCTGAGGACTCATCCTGCTAACGGTGATGGTAACCTTGGTAATTATGTCAATTTTCTGTCTTCCAGTTTTTTCCTCCAGAAAGACATTTTCCAATTTATAATTGATAAGTATTTCATTGGAAGCCCCTCTGAATCTAGGCCAATATTCTGCTTCTCTTCAAACTTTTTCTCACCAGCCTAGGTATCCATTGGTGATTCCTATGTAGATCAACCACCTCTATGTTTGTTGCCAAATAGTGAATTTTCATTTCCATCATTTCCTCCACAGCTATTAGTTATCTTTCACCACAAGTGGATGCTTTCCTTTCTCATGAAGCTATTTTTTAAAATTTTTATCAATATGGATGCATGGACTCTTGTTTTGATCAATGAACTGTATTCTGTTACTATCATTATTTATTTTGTTATTTAAATTGTTCTAGATTTAGCGTGTGAGTCCCTTCTGGATGTTGACATATCTCCATCATTTTCTGGCACTTACTTCTTGCAAAAGATTTTCCAGGCTCATCTTATTTTCCTCACCCAGCCATGGAGTTAACCATTTCTTTCACAAGATGTAGATTCTTTCAATGAAAAATGGCATTTAGAAGCCAGGGTGTGAGCATTTGTGCTTCTTGCTAGTGAGGTATCATTGCTTCTAGATCCTCTTGGCAGAAAGATTTGTGAAATATGTGTATACAAATATGCATGCATATATAAATATTAGCTCATCTATATATTTATTTATAATTAAAACCTTAAATCAAGTTTTTACACCAGTATTTTCAATTCAAATGCCATACCTCAGAATTCTTTTTTTCCCAGTATGTCAACATGCCATATTTGTGAATCCTTCTCCAACATGGAAGAACCTGACTGCTATTAACCTCAATTTTTTTTTTTTTACTTGCTCAATCCCTTTCCCACGACCTTGGCGACTGGATACTCCATCACCTCTGCTCAGCTGCACCTCACTGCTGCCTTCTTAGATGTTAGGTCTGCCTCACCTCTGCACGGCACCTCTACCACCTCCACTTTTTTTCAGCTGCTGAGAAGATGGCTGTCTCCACACAGCCTCTTCATCATCACCAGCCCCTTGGTCTTTGCACCTGCTCATGTCTCAGCTTCCTGTTTTCCTGACTCCATTTTCTCAGATTTGGGGGTAGCCACTTCCTCTGCAAAGTTGCTCTGTTTTTCTGTGGAGACACTTTTAAAAATTGCACACACATTTTGCATATCCTCACTTACTCAATTTACCTATGCTGTTTCCTTTGTTTTGGGAAGTGGAATAATGCCCTACAGACAGTCAGGCAGCATTTATTCAGAATTACTCATATTGTGTCTGAAATGTAGTGAATAATCATCAGGAGGATTTTGGTTACTATGCATTTTTACTGTCTGTGATGTATTGAATCATTTATTGGTTGGTTGGTTGGTTTATTCATTCATTCACTCACTCACCCACCCATTCATTTTGACTTAAGAAAATATTTTTTTCTTTTAAATTGGGAGATGAGAGGAAAGTGATAGTACAAATTTCTTGAAGAACTTAATTTTAGTTTCTTCTGGGCCTATAATCAGAGGAAAAAATATTTTTCTGTCAGACATGCACCATAAAAAATCAAATAATCAACTATTTTCTGAGAATATAGAATATATTCTATTCTTCTCAAAACACTTGGCCCATTCATAAGAAACATATGAAAACCACACTTGTAACGGATCCTTACATTGGAATTACTAGATTCAGAGAACATAAATGTCTGATATAAAAGAGGAGATTAAAAGTTTGATAATACAGAATTTCAATTGTTTCTTATAACAGTTGTGGTGAATTATTTTTGATAGTATTTTTCACAGTTATTGGCTTAAATTATCCATATTACTCAATTACTTTAATTTGTGAAAGATATATTCTTTCTTGATCAGGCTTGTGAAGTGCCTATTAGTTTTATTAGTTTCTTCAAAGTAAATACTTTGTCCTTGTTGATTTTTTTTCTATGTACTTTATAATATCTCTGAATCAATGTAACGTGGACTGTTTATGATCTATAGTTTAGTGTGATTAGTTTTTCTTCTACATTATCTGTAATATGTTTGTCAATCATTTAATATGATTATGCCATGTCATATTGAATTAAATTTATATTATAAGTCATTTAATTTGTTTATCAAATTGTTTAATGCCAGGCATTCTAAACTTATATATGCATTCATAATATGAAGTCACATATATACAAATGTACCTATCATATTTGAAGATTTGAGAAATTAAAAATATGATAATGGTCATATTAGTGGTGAGAATGCATTCTCTAAACAAAAAAAGGAAAAGGATGATGTGTAACCTCCTGAAAACTTTAAAAATTTTAATGCCTCTAAAGTGTATTTTGTTATATAAGTAACAAAGAATATGAATTAATCTATGTAACTTAATACATATAAGGAAATAAGTGAGTGTGAACATATTGTTTGTAAATTCTGTGCATTAGTGTGTTTGTAATTGATTTATAAATGGATCATTAATTGTACATGTAATGTCAAACTTTTAGACTATTTTAAAAGAAATCCACATTAATAAAATTAAGTACTAACAGTGACACAAGAAAACTAACATCCTGGATTGTTGTTGCAACAAAAAGACCCAAGAATAAATTATCAGACAATATGTTGAAAAGAAAATTTAAGCAGTTTTAACTGAATAACCAAGGTATAAAAAGGGTTACCTTGTAGGCTTTCTAGCAGATACTTTCAAAGTACTTAAAAATAATTCATTTCTTAAGTTCAGTGAATATATTTCTAGTATTCACTATTGATTTAGTAAGAGTTTAATCAATATATCTTTATAGTTAAGGGTTAATATCAAATTCTTCAGCCAAGTTATGATGTATTAGAAATTTCAGATTTAGATATTATAAATTTATTGTACTAAGTCTGCTCATCAATTTTGTCTCAATCCAAAGCAAATGTTAAATAATGTGGCATGTCATTGTGTGTTCAGTCACGTCAGGAAGTTTAGAGGCCTGTTTTCCCTGTCTTTATTACAGCAATTACCTGTTTTGCTTCATTAAGTTTTTCCTATGTACTTTCTGTGGCAATTGTCTTCTTGGCCTGGAGCTTTTGAGTCAGTTCATAACCTGAGAGCTCATTAAATCATCTGCCCTAAACTTTACCAACATTGAGAATGTATGCATAACCTAAATTTCTTCAGCATTTTCAGGGTCAGATTGGTATACACTGTAATCAACTTACTGTACATATTTTTTGTATTATTAAAACCAAATATGAGAAGAGGTAAAGATGAACATGAATAGAAAATTCATTAAAGCAGACAGTTTAACTGACATTCTGAATTCATTGATAACTTATTTTTTATCTGTAATCGGCTTCATTTCTATGTAAAGATATGGAAAACTCTGACATATACAATATATTATATATGTATGTATACGTGCATATATACACCTGTATGTGTATAGCACTATATTCATTATATATTATAAATCCTGAAACTTTTTACAATTTTCTAGTGGATACTGTTGTTACCTAGCTCAGATCCTTTGGGCTTTTTCTTTCTCAGTAAACTCTGGCTTGATTTCCAACTGCCAGGGCCTACTTTTCTTGGCCTGAGGATTTCTCTGATAGTCAAACCTTCTTTGCTTCCATGTGGCAGATGGGAATGCAGGAGAAATAATGGCCCCTGGAAGCAGCAGTCAGCCAGCTGGTGGGGGGCAGTCATCACCTCCTGTAACTGAGGTATCAGTATCTCAGCTTTCTCACTTACTGGGTGTCATCATTCTGAAGTATATGTTCTGTATTTTCCTTCAGGATGAAACTTTGTTATATACAGTCGTAGGTAACTGGCTGGATAACACACCACCCTTTTACTTCTCTCCTTTCTCTAACTCCCTTAACTGCGGCGCTACCCATGTCTCCTGGGATCATCTCTCAAATAAACTGCTTGTGTTTAAATCTGGTCTGTGGTTCTGTGTTGGGAGTAAACAAAACTAAGACAAATCCATTTATTCAGTTAACAAATATTTATGAATAGCCTACTATATTAATAAAATAAACAAAAATCCCCTCCTCATGGGGTTTACATTCAAGTGGGGAGAGGGCAAAAATTAAAAAATGAACATATATAAATATACATATATATTTATATGGATTACATCAGACATGGAAGAGTACTACAGAAATATCTAGTCAGTGAAAGAAGAGGCGGAGTGCAATTGAGGTGTGCATTGCAACCTGTAACAAATAGGGTGGGCAAAGAAGCCTTCATCAAGATGATTATTTGAACAGAGCCTGGAGGGATGGGAGTTCATGTCATGGGGAGGAACACGATCTCAGTTCTAAAAGACTTAAAATTATATCTTTATGTGTTTATTTTCTTAAGTGTTTGATTTCATTTAAAAATATTATGGGAATGTAATATTTTACTAAATGGAATGTAAAAATCCTATATAAGAAGGGAAGAAGAGTCATGAAAATCAAATACATTGCACTTTGACAGAGACATTTCAATGCTGGACTGCATCACATGGCTCTCTCCACATGACTCCCACATTAAATACAACTGTATCAAAATGTCCTGCTCTGAATCAGATAATGGCCCTTCCCTTGGGAAACTATTTTAGACATATAGACAAACTAATACAAAAATGTATTATGCTTTAAAAAAGAACTTAGAGTAATAAGGAATTAATCTGTGAGAGTGCAGATCAAAGAAACTTTTAGAGAAATGCTGGCACATGAATAGCACACTGAAGATCAATCAGACAAACAAGCTAGGACATTCTGGACTCAGAGAACAATAGGTGCAGTGCTATGAAATCATGTGGTGAATATCTTATCTCTTAAGAATTGCAAGAGCGCACATTTCAATGATTATGAGATAGAAGATGAGGCCAAAGAGACAGGCAAGGGTCAGATCATGAAAGGACCTGGGTGTGTGGTGGAGGGGCTCCTGAATAATTTTGAACAAGACAAATGACATCATTAGGCTTGCCTTATGAAAGGATTCCTCGGGCGGGCTGCAGTGTAGAATGTCAACTGGACGGAGCAGAGATGAGACTGAAAGCACCCTTAGGAATCTGGACATTTCAGGCATGTTAGATGTGATGAGGAACCGAAAACAGTTTCCGAGGGATGTGTATGAGAAAAGCAGCAGGATATGATCACTGGCTGGAGTGGGAGAGTTGAGTGAGAGAGGGTCACCTGGGTGACAGGGCAGTTGTCTAGCTGGTGCTCCTGGTTGGATGGGGCATTAATCTCAAAAAAGTAATTGACCTCAGAAATACTTTACATTACTTCGCAGTGAAGTATTACTACAATCTGCCTCTACTTATCCCTCATGTTCCTACAGTATTTTATTCCGTGATTAATGGAAATGAAAGACTGAAGTAAGCTGGGTAGTAATATAATTGTTGGTACCTATTAATGAGTCTTCAAAATGAAACATTTCCACTTTCTTTCATTTTATTCTCTGAACGATAATGTACATTTGGGTAGCCAACTGTTAATGACTGCCACAAATAAAATTTTCCTCTATAAGAGGAACAGAACTAATTTTGATTGTCTGATAAGTGCACTTTGCTAACATCCACCCCCTGATGAGAACGCTATACAGTGAGATATTATTTTATTTTATTTATTTATTTTTAAAAATATTTTAATTGAAGTATAGTCAGTTTACAATGTTGTGTCAATTTCTGGTGTACAGCACAATACTTCAGTCATATAGGAACATACATATATTCGATTTCATATTCTTTTTCACTATAAGTTACTATAAGATATTGAATATAGTTCCCTGTGCTGTACAGCATAAATTTATTGTTTATCTATTTTATGTATATTGGCTAGTATCTGCACTAGTATTAGTATTAGTTAGTATTTTAAAAGTGAGAAACCAAGAATCACTTGTTTTTTGTTCCATAAGTCATAGTGGTGAGACTGGGGAATTTAAACTCTCTGGTCTTTGATGCCGAAGTCCTAGATTTCTCCACAACAGGAAGGCAAAAGTTCAAAAGTAAATGAACTCTGCTCTTTGTGTATATGATTCTAATTAGATAAAGCATCTGTATTTTGGTTGGATAATAAATTATAATGAGCCTTTGAAATTTTTAATTTTAGGCAAATCATGATTATTTTAATCAGGAATAGTTGTGATTGAGACTAAGCTCAGGAACTCTGATACTGCCATTGTGCAAAGGTGAATTATGATTAGATTTAAAGTTGAGTGATCTCTACCAGGGACTTATGTAGTAGCATTTATTTTTTAACTGGCTGCATTTGGTTTTATATTTTGAATCAGAAAAATTTAGGAATTTTTGCTCAAACAGAAGATGTAGGCATAATACCTTGTCTGCAAAAAAAAAAAAAAAGAAAAAAAGATTTAATGAAGTTTGTTTTATAAAGAAATACAATACAGAAATATATAATACATATATTTCATATGCGGTATGTGAAATTTACCATATGTATATATACATGCACATATATGTGTATATGAACACATATATAATTATGTACAAACTGAATGTAAGTTTATTATTTAATTAACTTCATAGTAGCAAGGAGAAAATGACAAGGGCATTCACTAATGTGGCTGAGTGTTTACTTATTTGCTCTCAAATTTGTATTGATGAAAACATAATCAGATGCCAATTATATATAAACAAAATTCCACAGACTCAAAGTTCCCTTTAATATGTGCATAATAATACTTTAAGAAAAGAAAGACATTTTTAATCAATGATGTCAGATGTTCTTTTAATACTGACTGATGAATTTCAACACTATTAAGAGGTCAATGTTGAGTTTAAAACTTTTTACAAAGTGTTTAACTATTATATAGGAAAAAAAGCCAAACATTTAAGAATCAGAGCAAATATTTTAGTTGAGGACACAAAGGCTTCTTAAAACAGACCATTTTCAAAACCACTTACTTAATCAATAAGAGCTGCATATGGGAATTTTGGTTCCAGTGTATTGATCACTCAAGCAAATACAGGGTTACAGCAGAAGTGGGATTTAGAAGAGAGCTGGAAACTGGATCCTTTGTATTTTCCATCCACAGTTCTTAGATACCCTCCAGGGCTTCACAAAATACAGCCCTCTGAGTCCTTGTGTGAAGCAGAAAATGTGATCATGCTTCTTCTCTTTTCAAAAACCTTTAATAATTTTTCATTGTTTTCTATCTCAAGTCCCAAAATGTCCTTAAAATTTCCAGTGTAATCGCCAGTTCATTTTACCTTCCTCTTCCCTATTTCTCTCTCTCTCTCACTTTTTTTTTTTTTTTTTTTTTTTAGCTACTTTGGTTTTTATGGGGTCCTCAAGACCCACACACTCTTGTCCATTTTGGAACTGTGTGTACTTTAACTACGTCAAACTTTAACTACTCTTTTAAGTCTTAACTTGAACATTATTTGCTCTCAAGAAATCCCCTCCTAAACCCACAGTTTAGGCTAAAGTCTTTTATTACATAGTCTCACCGTCCAAGATAACTCTCCTAAAGAGCACTTTGCACAATGGAATTATTGTGCAATGGAATTATTTTAAAGTAATTGTTTAATGACCATTTTTCTCTTTTGACATTGTTGACTGAAATAAATGCACAACCTAAATGTTGAGAGTTATGTTTTACTCAGTGGACAAATTTGAGGACTCGAGCCAGGATGACGGCCTCTCAGATCGCTCTGAGAAACTGCTCCGAAGAGGTAGGGGAGGAGCTAGGATGTATAGGAGCTTTACAACAAAGACCAGGTAGTTGGAACATTAAAAAATAACTTGTTAACTGAAGAAAACCAGGTATCTCAAGTTAAAGAATTTAATGCGCTTCTACGTATGGGAGGGAGTAAACATTTGGGCTCATCAAATTCATTTCTTTGACAAGCACCTAGCTATCTAGGGTCGGTATCCTGTCCTCTCTTATTCTGAGTCCCCTCAGGGTGCACCACTGTGAGTGGCTGCAGAGGCTGGGCTGCAGGCGCTGGGCTGCAGGCCGATCTTCACTAGGGAATGGGGGCAGCAGCTGATGACTTGATGGCTTTAGCATTCTTTGTTTACTGATAAGGTTTGCAGTATTTTTTGTTCACAGCATCTAAATCCCTTGAGGCACAAAGGCTGTGGTAAATAGCTTTGTATGCCCAGAGCCTGACATTTGGTAGAAACAGAGAAGATGGTTGTAGATTAACTGCCTTGTGACAGTGCTTTCCTATAAAAAGTCTTTTAATATTTTAAGCTATCGTTAAGTGTCCTGGGAGGCTTATTTTATGTAGATAAGCTCGTTAAAGAAACAACAGAGAAACATTGCTCTTTTGACATGTGTATGAGGCCCTCTGCCATTTTGGTTCTTTCTTCACCTATTTGTTAATGATTATTTTAAAAAATGGTATGGAAGTAGGCTAATGTGCTTACATTTACAGACAAGTAGTTCTTCACCAGGGTGCTTTAGCTCTTTAGGGGACAATCTGGCAATATCTGGAGAGATTTTTTGTTGTCACAGGGTGGAGGGGTGGGGTAGGTACTGGGATCTAGGGGAGAGAGAGATGCAGTTAAAATCCTACAATGCATTGTGAAGGCAATCAAAGCAAGGAATTAGCCAGCCCAAATATCAATAGTGCCAAAGTTGAGAAACCCTGATAGAGAACGGGCTGCAAATTATTATGTCCTAGGCAAATATAATTACTATAGTATAGCATGAGAGTATGTTACTTTAGTTAATTAATTTATTTTTCGTCCTTATATATACATGAACAGCAGTCTTGCTTCATAATGTGTAACTGGTTTCTTTAGAATCTGATACAAATATTTTCCCATACTAAACACAATATCTAGGACATTACTGGCATTCAATAAATCATTGTTTAACTGAATTTTATTTAGCTCACCATTCCAGCTTGTCAAGATCATTTTGTGCCCAAGACTTGATGTCTAAATTATGTCTAACTTCCTAATTACATGCCAAGCAAAGTTGAACAGTATGATATCTACACCATTGATAGAAATAGTGAACAGAAGACCATACACCAAGATGGAATTCTGGAGATTCCATTTTGAATATAAGCATTTTTAAAATTACCATTTCCTCATAGTGGTGTACTTGCTCCTTTGACACCTGCTTTGTCTAAGTCTGGCATTCACTGATGAAAAAATATGAATATGCTTTCAAGAAGATGCCATATATAAGAAAGGAATATGAAAAGATGAGTAATATTTTAGAGTAATTATGAAAAAAATGGGTTAATATTTTAAAGGTACTGAGTTATTCATACAGATTGCTAAAAGTGCATTGTGTCCTCTATAGGTAAATGACAAAGATCAAGAAAAAATTATACAAGAAACATTATTTTTAAATATTAGTCATTCAAAAAGTAATAATCAACAATATTGAACATTATTTTTCAGGCACTGGGCTAAGTGATATACATGCACTTTTTGACTCACTCTGAGGTATGTATTATTTTTATCTACATTTAATGGGCTCATCAAGGTTAAGTACTTTTGTCAAAGTCCCTTAGCTATAAAGGGATATAAGGAAATGTATTTAAATATACTTGTGGTTAAACACTTGCAAATTAAGCAACTATATGATAGATTTTACATTTCAGATTAGGGAAAATTAAAAATATAATTATTCAATGCAGTAAATCTTGGAGTAAAATATATACACACACACTGGTGGAGATGAAGTCTTTAACTCAATGGAAATCAAGTTGACAATGTTCTCAAGCATCATAAAAATATATTTATCCTTTAACCTACAATCCTACATATAATTTCTTATGCAAAATAAATTTTATAATCATTATTTATAGAGACAAATTTATTTATATGTAACATTATTATTTAGAATGATAAGAAAGTTAATTAAGTATCTGGAATCAATTTAAATAAATTAGACAATGGCCAATTGACGAAACATTATGAACATTATTAGATGCTATTTTAATTTTAAAGATTATATAACAATCTAGAAACACTTTATTGATAAAATTTTAAGCAAAGTAAACTGATTGTCAGTTTATCAAAGTATGCCTGCTTATGACAAAAATCTAGAAAGGAATATGTGAGAGATAAAAATAGCTCTGTAATGTAGTAGCAGTGTAACTGAATCAATGGAAACAGAGTTAATACAGTAAATATATGCTCTCCAAGTCTATGAGTACCAAAAATAAATTAATTAAAGTAATGCATTTCTGGCTGTATTATAGAATCTATCATCTATCCAGAACAGAATAATATAGTCATGCCCCCCCCATAGTCCCCATATCAGCATTTCTCAGTCTCTGAACTATTGATAGTTTGGAATGGATAATTCGTTGCTGTGGGGAACCTCCCTGTGTATTGTAAGGTGTTTAGAAGCAACTCTGGCCTCTATACCAATTAGATGCCATTACATCTCTCCCTCAACCCCCAGGCCCCCTTTATGACAACCAAGAAGATGTGAACTATAATTTTGTTAGAAGACTGCTTGGATAATTGGTTACAAAAATTTCTCTGTATGTATCAATGCATTTGTAATGTGACTTTATAACTCCTCTCAAGGGGACTCTATTTTCCTAACCTGTTAAACTGGTCTGGCTTTGTGATTGACTTTGGCTAGTATAATGAGCTAGTAATAATGGGTCCCAGTTCCAAGCCCAGGCCTTGTGAGGCCATACACTCTTCCACTTGCTTTTTCTGCACCCCTGCCTCTAAACTGAATAAACCCAAACTAGGGGATTAGAGGAAGACAGAGAAGAAGCTGAGGTTCCATATATATCTGAGAGACCCCAGGCAAAATAGCAAAAGAGAACTCACAGGCAACCCACAGCAACCACAAATGCACCTGGGATCCTACTCTTGAGCAGAACATCCATGTGGAGCTTAGTCTAAATTCCCAAACCACCGAATTGTCAGCCAAATACAAAGTTGTTTTAAGTAACTAAATATTTGTGTGCTTTGTTATGCAGCAATAGGTAACCAATATATTTTGTGATAACACTTAAATAGTACAGCTTCTGGAAAATTTGTGTTAATGCCAAACTTCTGCAAAATGAACTTCTATAGCCTAACAGTTTACCTTTCTCCCCAGGACTGTTCACTTATACTTCCAGTTGAAATATACCTGAGTGTTCTACAGGATGTTTAATTTCCGATCTAGTAGTAGAGACCATCACATCTTGTGGATTTTGACTACATAAATAGCTAGATTTTTACTCTAAGAAATAATTTTTTTACTAGATTAGAACCAATTAGGCTTATTCAATTTATTTCACACTTTTTTCAATTAATTTGTGTTTTATGGAAGTAATGATGTTGCAAGGGAAAACAACCTATTACTTTAAAATATAAATATTTACAAGAAGTAGGTTGAAACTGCTGGGATATTTTGTGAAAATAATTAGGTTTGCAGATTAATGAAGTAAAAATTATTATAATTGTATTTTAGCAGTGGGACGCTGCTGATGCTAAGATTGTACTGAAATCCTTATGTTGTGTAAACTTCCCGCTTTTTCTTAGCAACAGGTATGATAAGTATTCTAATAATTTTTTTAAATTTCTCATTTCACATTGTAGAGCTAACAATAATTTAATATGAGATCTTATTTTATTCTATTTTGGCAACTGGTGCTAGGTTTTATTTAAATTTTTTTGAGGACATATTAAGCAACCTTGTAGATATGGAGATATGGTAATAGTTCCAGATTTTGAATCAGAACATTTAGGTTGCAGTTAAAACTTTTCCTACCGAATATTTCAAATTTCTAAATGTCTTGCAGTTTCCTTATCTGAAATGTAGACATTGTGATCAAATAATTGCAGAAGTGGCCCCAGTTCTTCCCTTTAGCCTATATATAGTCCTTGAATGTGACTTTATTGCTCCTTCTATCAAGAAGTAGAGTTTATACTCCCACTCCTAATCTGAACTGACCTATAACTTACTTTGGCCCTTAGAATGTGGCAGAGGAAACGGTGCGCCAGTTCTGATAGTAGACCTTGAAACATGGTGTCTTTTCTCTCTGTCCTGGACTTCTGCCTCCATATGAAAACTAGTCTGACCAAGCCACTAGAGGAGGGGAGACCACATGAGAAGAGCCACTGAATCACCTGTGTGAGGCCAGGCTAGACTAGCCAGACCCCCATCTGACTTTCTAACTGATTGCAGATACATGAACAAATCCAGCTGAAATCAGCCTTACTCAGAGCAGATAAGCAGAACTCACCTACCTGACCAGTAGTCTCATGGACAATCATGAATCCTCACTTTTTAAGGCACTATATTTTGGATTGGTTTGTTAGCAAAGACAAAGTGTATTATATAAAATAATTACCACAGTTTTTATACTTCATATTGTGAGCTTAAGTGGCATTATTTATATGCATAAAAAGCACATATGTTTGGCCAATATATAATAGCCAATATAATTTTATAAAATAATGTCATAAATCATTTTATAAATTAATTTTATTGCATTTTCTAAATAAACAAATTCAATAAATTATTTTATACACATGGTACATTTTTAGTTACTTTTTGTTTTTGTTTTGGGGGGAGGTAATTAGGTTTATTTATTTATTTTAATGGAGATACTAGGGATTGAAACCAGGACCTCATGCATGCTAAGCATACATTCTGTCACTGGGCTATACCCTCCCCCAACATATGGTACATTTTTAGTTTATCTGAATCTTAATTTTACTGATTATCTGAAATTAACCATAAATGGAAATGTTAAAATTTATTCTGAATGTGCTTAAAAATATTGTTTCCAAAATTGTTTTCCATTTGAGAACACACTATTGTTATCAAGTTATTTTAAAATAGAAAAATCCATTGAAACGTGCTTTTTAAAAACTTCAAAAAATCCAATTGATGGGTAATAAGTGTACAGACATTTCTCGTTTAAATAGGAAGCAAAGACAAGTTAAAGAAAACAAACCAACTGTCCAGATTTCAGAGCATTTCGAGGTTTCTTTTTTTAAAAAAAATCAGATGTATAAATATTTATTTACTTAAAACACTACTTGATAATAAAAATAGAGGAAAATCATAGATCCTCAATAATGAATTTGAAAGTCATTCTTGTTAATTGAATGGAATAATCGTGAACAGTTTAGGCCACTACTAAATGACAGCATATTCTCTGTAATGGTACATGTTTACTCTGTTCTGATATTGATAGGTATTACTGTAATTTTCTCCCCCGAAAGGGCACATATGGGAAAATAACAGTTACTGTGAGTTTATTGATTTGGCTCAGGAATTGTCTTATTAGTACTGACTGCTGCTAGAAAAAGCAGACAATAATTGTTCCAAATTTCTGCTGAAATCCTGTGCTAGCCTGGTGTTCCTGTTAACTTTCGCAAGTGCTGTATTTACCAGGGGCTTCCACTAATTGCTGGCTTTCATTCTTTCACCCCATCCTTGTTTGATCTGACAGTGCCATTCATGACTGCACAGGACTATAAATGATGATATAATGTCACTTACCTAGTTACTTGGCATCCTGCACTAAAGTTTAATCCTCCTGGGTCAGTATCAGTGCTCAGCTTGGCATTCAACACACAAGCACAGGTATGTGTATGGATCTGTCTGCAGGGGACAAGAGTGCAGCTTCTGTCTCGTCTTTACTGAGGCATGACTGACATACAAAAAAGTTGTACATATTTAATATATACATCTTGATGAATTTGAAGATATGTATACACCCATGAAACTGTCACCATTAACAGTGCATACACTGAACCATTCCCTCTAAACATTTCCTCTCTCCCTCACTTTTTGTGGTAAGAACATTTAACATAAGATATACCCTCTTAACAAATTTTAAGTATACAGAGTTATTAACTGTATGCACTATCCTGTACAGTAGATCTCTAAGACTTACTCATCTTGTATAACCGAAACTATGTACCCAACATCTTCCTGATCCCCCTTCCTCTGAGCCCCTGGTAACTATCCTTCAACTCTCTACTTCTATGAACTAGCCTATTTTAGATTCTTGCTGTAAGTGGGATCAAGTAATATTTGTTCTTTTGTCTTTGTCTTTTTCACTTAGCATAATGTTCTCCAAATTCATCTGTTACAGCCAATGGCAACATGTCCTTTGTTTTTAAAGCTGAATAATGTTCTGCTGTATTATATACCACATTTTCTTTATATATTCATCTATCAATGGACATTGAGGTTTTTTTTTTCCATGTCTTGGTTACTGTGAATAGTGTTGCAGTGAACATGGAGTGTTAATATCTCATCAAGATCCTGATTTCAATTTTTTGGATAAATACCAGGAAGTGAGATTGCTTTATCGTATGGTAGTTCTATTTTTAACACTTGAGAAACCGCAAATCTCTAATCTTTATTAGTTTTCCATAATGGCTGAACCAATTTGCAATCACACCAACGCTGTACAAGGATTCCTTTTTCTCCACATACTTAACAGCACTTATCGCTTGTGTTTTAGGTAACAGCCATCTGAATAGAGGTGAGATGATATCTATTGTGGTTTTGATTTGCATTTTTCTCACGTTTAATGATATCGAATACCTTTTCATATACTTGGCCATTTTTATGTCTTATTTAAAGAAATATCTGATCAAATCTTTTGCCTATTTTTAGATTGAGTTATTTGCTTTTTTTGCTATTGAGTTCTAAGAATTCTTGATATAATTTGTATATTAAGCTTTTATCAGATACATGATTTGCAAACATTTTATCTCATTCCTTAGGTTACCTTTTCACTCAGTTGATGTTTCCTTTGCTGTGTAGAAGCATTTTAGTTTGATATATTTCCATTTGTCTATTTTAACTTTTGTTACCTGTGCTTTGGTGTCGTATCCAAAAAAACACTGTGAAGACCAATGTCGAAGTTTTTTCTTCCTGACGTTGTTTTCTTCTAGGAGTTTTGTGGTTTCAGATCACTTATGCATTTAAGTGTTAATCTACTTTGAGTTGATTTTTGGGTGGAGTATAAGATAAAGGTTTAATTTTATTCTTTTCCATGTGGATATCCAGTTTTCCCCATACCATTTATTGAAGAGATTACCCTTTTATCTATGTATTTTCCCCATCCAACCAGTCAAAGATCAGTTCACCATAAGCATGTGGGTTTAGCAGTTTGCATTTTAGGGCCTTTTAAGCGTCTTTGATAAATCCTGAATGAATAAAAATGTTGATTTTTTTAAGGGAAAGCATTTAAAAAATCTCACTTCAATATGTCTGAATCTGAACGAGAAGAGGCTTCCTTGCATGAGTGTGATTTATGGAAATGCATTTACCTAATATTTAACATATTTGATCACTTGAATTACACCCAATTCCTCCAAGAGAAGTGCTTTTATTGTTTCCTTTTAGTAGATGAGAAAACCTAGACGTTAGGCAGTTTGCCCATTTCTGCTCCATAAATCACCAACAGGCATGAAATTAGCATTCAGCGAACTTAGACTCGATTCATACACCCACATTCTTAAATCCATAGGTCTGACGAAGAGCTGACTTATCATTACATTTGGAAAGATTGCATATCCTTGAAACTACTTTAAGTAGTTAAGCAAAATAAAAAATTTAAAAAACCAAGCAACTTTAAGCTCATCTCTTACTGTATTAGAAGAACATTGTTAATACTCTCTTCATTTAGTCCATTAATAAAATCTGTGTAGGGGAAGAGAGAGAGAGAGAAACTACTTGGATCAGCAGGATTCATAACATTAGAATGTCATTGCTTCAAAGATCATATTAGTTCTAGCTTTATTTTAACTAATTTTAAGAAGTTGTTTTATGTTCCTGGAGAAGGACAATGTTCTGTGATTTTTTTTATACAGTTGAAGCAATTGACAGGAAGTAATTTATCCTTTTATTCCTCTATACTCCATTTTAGACTATGATCAAATTGGTAGTGTTAGTATTGACATAAAAGATAGTTTACCACATAGGATAGATTGAAAGATACAGAACTCTTCATACAAAATTTATTCCAAGGATACATTTTGTGCAATAATATTCCTTTTCTGCATATAAATCATCTGCTAGCTATTGACAATATATTTCTTAAAGACTGCCATTGCATTTTTTTTTTTTTTTAGGTAAAGGAGAAATCACCTAAATGCTGTCCCTAAATCTTAAACTTCTTTATTTTGACTTTTTATACATTTAGCATTGATTTGGAAATTCACCCTTGGTATGCATGTTCTATTCTTCATTATACATGAATCAAAAGGAAGCCAAAATTTTTTGAGAAAACTTTTCTTCTACATTTTGACCACCTCAGATTTCCTGCTTGCTTCCATTTGGAGTGATGTGTCCCTTTGAAACTTGAGACAACTGAGAGTCAGTTCAGGTACTTCTGTTCCATGTTGATATCATTTCTGCTTCATTCTGAGCTGGATGGTGGAGACACAGCTACTGAGAATAGGTGGAGAGAGATGCTAAAACTATTTCCCTGTAAATTAAGGGACAATTAATTTTTTCCACAGGAGAGTGATGGTGATGGAATCAGGATTGTGTTGCTTAAATCATTTCTGTGGAATTCATGTGCCTCAGAGTTTAGATTCATACTGATGTTCTTACCTGATGCCAAACATTCCTTTACAGATTACAGCTTCCGTCAGAATTTCATTGGCTTCATTAACAGCATAGGCAAAGCCTAGCAACAGGGGTATAAAAAACTAAGGCCGCCTCTACTTTTCATTCTCCAGATACACTACAATATAAGAAATTCAATGTGCTAAAATGCTGAAGCAGCCACCCTTGCTCTCAGGACCATACAACTGTCAAATACTGTGCAAAGTCTAAAGAATCAGTGTGAAAAAGTAAAATTACAATATTGTAGTACATAGGTTTTTTTTTAAATTCCTGGTAGTAGTTGAGACAGGAGGTAAGAGGGCAGGGCACAACCACTGAAGGAATGACATAGCAATTGAGGACAAACTTGTTAGAACCAAGATGGCAGAAGATTTGACTTCCAGCAGACCTTGAGCCTCATGGCATATCCAAAGATGCCATGTCAGTTCCTAAGCTGACCATAAAAGATCCAAAAGTGGATTGGGCCCAATTCCTGGAAATCCCCTCCCCTCTTCCAAAATAGTTTGGATAATCCTACTCATTAGCATATGAAATTACCGATCCCATAAAAACTAACAACTATGCACCTCATGGTCTCTCTCTCTTGCCTTCTGAGATGGACTGCACTTTGTCTACGGTATATTTACTTTTACTTTAAACATCTCATATCTCGCAGTCTCTTTCCCTCTTGCCTTTTGAGATGGCCCGTATTCTGCTTATGGAGTGTGTATCTCCTAAGATGCTTTCCCTTTTGAGTGAGACAGACCTCACTCTCTCTATGGAGTGTATATCTCTTTAAACTTGCTTTCACTTTACTATGTCTTGCTCTTGAATTCTTTCCTGTATTAGGGCAAGAACCTATTCTCTGGTAGTAGCAGACCTCTAGAAAAGTCATAAAAAACAATCCATAAGAATTTCTTACCCAGTTGCTAAGTTGCCCTGATTACCTCATGTCCTCATTGGCCAAGAGGTGCTAGGTTCCTAAAGGAGATAAATGATATTTTAACGTCTTGATGCCATTATTCAAAATCAGGCTTCAGTATCTCTGTAGAATCTGGTTTGTTTTTTTTTTCCATTTTTAGCTAAATTTATGTTTGCACATAAACATAAGAACAAGACTAAGTAGAAAGGAGAGCTCTATCATCTACTTCTCTGAGAAGGATGGATGATAAAATCAAGATAGCTCACCTGTGAGTTTTCTGATTCCATACTGGTTGCAATAGGGTGGGATATATGAACTCAAGACAGCTTTATTCCAACTTAAATATGACTTGGGACATAATAGCATATCAGACCTGAAAAAATTAAAAGGGATTGCTATCTTCTCCTGTGTATGACTGTGTGTGTGTCTGTCTGTGAGTGTGTTTGTGAAATACGTATGTCAAATGGTAGTAAGTACCCAATTATATAGCAGGTCGTAGCCCTAGATACTAGGAATACAACTGTAGAGTGGCTGTATTATCTGAATTGTTGAAGAAAAGAATTGAGCTGAGGTTGAAAACAGCAGCCATTTTTAAACTTCAAGTGTCAATCAAAAATAACTATCTGTTTCATTAGAGATGGAGGTATGAATTAATTTTGAAAGATTCCTTCATTTTAGAAAACTAATAGAGATTCTATAGTAAAGCAATAGTACTCTTCTTCAGCAGGGAGGGGCTAGGCAAGGGGAGATAAAATGAACTTCATAATAAGATACAAAAGTTTTCCTTAATATTTCAGGTAGGAGCTGGATCCTGAAGATTTTAATGTAACTACTCACTGGTGGAACTGGTTTGTGGAGCAAGCTGGATTCTGCTAGGAGTGAGCGGAAAGCAACTTTCATTTTATTCACACCTTCTTCAAATTGGCTTTGTTGACTCACTCTTTCCTACCCATACAGTAAATAAAAGTGTTCACAGATGCCATGGATTATGTTAAAAACTTCTCAGGTATTAATAAATATTCATAATTTAGAGGTGTTAAAAACTCCGGTTTCACCAAATTAAAGCTTTTCTATCTCATCTCCCTTCTCCTGTGCCCAGCTTTGGCTGGATCCAGGTCTGAAAACCCAACAGTGAGTTTAATAATGAAAGTTTCAAACTGAAAAAAAAAAAAGCTATCGCTGTTTAAATCTTAACTATAATATATTTTTCATTTTAGATCCAATGGGGAAAATCTATGTTAATAGAAATTCTAAACATTTGCCCTCCCCCAAATTGAAGAATCCATAATCATATAAGAAGAAAAAAATCACAGATTTATGCTTACACTAGATACCAGGCCCATATGGTTTGAAAAATGCTTAGTGTTTAAATACTGGTAAAAATAATTTCCAAAGTGCATAAAATATTCCATATTACAAAAGAGGATAAGAAGCTATTCAATGTATTTTATGATACTAATATTCCCACTAGCAACACTAGGTAACGGCAGCCTAAAAAAATGCAAGAATAAAGGAAAACACCCAGGTTAACTTTAATCAAGCAAACAAACAACAAAGTAGATCCAAAACCATGTCAATCTCATATATCCATGAGGAGGTGTGCATCTTAACTAAAACATTATCAAAATAAGTATATTAGTGTATTAATATAATAATGTATTATAACCATGTAAGTTTCTCACTCAAGCTTTGCAATAAGATAATTTACATTAAAAATAATATTGGACTGAAAATATTTATAAATACATTAAAGCAAAAATATATTAATCTTAATTGAGGCTCCAAATATATTTGTGAAAATTCAACATCCATTTCTGATGTGTGTGTGTTTGCTTGACAAAGAGGAGACAGAGGGAGAGAAAGAAATTTTCAGCAATACTCATACTTAGTGAAGAAAATATTAAAAGCAATCCAAATTAAACAACATAGGCAAGATGACTGCCCTCACTAATGCTGTTCAGTAATAAAAAGCCACCAGATTTCTAGTTAAAGAAATACTATGGAGAGAAATAAAAGTATAAACACAAGAACAGGAGAGGCAAGTCTTTCATTATTGGTAGAAAATATGTATTCATATAGAAAATGCAGTAAAATCAATTGAGAAACATTAATATAAGAGATTTTAATGATATGAGCAGATGTGCTATTAACAGAAAAATTAATAGATTTATTCTGCATTGACAGAGCCATTTCAAAATAAGAAAGAAGTTTTCAACTAAAATAGCAGCAAAATTATAAGATAAATTGTAACAGAGCTAATCAGAATATACAATACCCATAAAAAGAGAAATATAAAACTGAATAAAGATTAAATAGAGACATACAGAGTTTCTGTATAGAAATCTTGTTGTAATTTTTCATTTCTCCTTTAATTCATATATAAATATTGGGCAATGCTACTAAGAAATTGGCACAGTGTTTTCATTTTACTTGACAAACTAATTGTAAAACTCACAAACTCACATGGAAGGAAAAAGAAGAAGTTGCCGGGGTAATTTTGTAAAAATTGTAAAACAAAACAGTAGGCTCAGAAAATACTTAGTTTGAGAATTAACTCAAACTAAACATGTGACATTTAGAGACATTAAATAAAAACTAATAGGTCAATAAATCATTTTGTGATCATTGGCTATTTGAAAAATAACAAATGTAAATCTGTAAAATGCCGTTCACCAAAATAAATTTCTGATGACTTTAAGAAAAATAGACAAAAATACTTTATAGAAGAAAAATTTCAAAAGTCACTAAGTTTAGGATATTTCAGTAGGAAAGATCATCTTAGACACAGTATGAAATGCAAGGCAAAAGATAGATTACATTGATGGATTGTAAACTTCTGACCCAAAAAGAAACATTATTTTAAAAAGTGTAAAAAAACAAGAGATTGAAAGGAAATATTTCAGACATTTATAACAAGTCAAAAAGAAAAAAGACAAATATTTAAATAGGATGTAGAATACAGAATGAGAACTGCCAATTTATTGAATGAGACATTCTAAACTTTATTAATAGATGAATGTTAAATATTGCTGGTAATCAAGAAAAGCACAACTAAAGTTAAGAAATGTCCTTACTTACAAATTAACATGACCAAAAAAATGAAAGTCTGAATCTATCCAATGTAGGTAGCATTTGATATAGATGTTGGAGTATAAATGGTTACAGGCATGTTGGAGGGCTTTTTAACAATACGTATTAAAATACCACATACTTGCATCTCTTCCGTTACATATACGTTCAAAGCAACTGTCACAATAATGATGGTGACAGGGAGATTTAAGATAGGAAAAGAAAAGAAAGCAAATGTAAAAATTCATTTAGAGGCAATTATTTGAAGAAACCACATAGAAACATATCATGTGTAATCCAATGCAATCATGAAAATAATATTAAAAGATACTTATGTATATTTATAAAATATTATCAGTATATTTCAAAAACCTCTATATGCCAGACATTGACTTATATAAGAATGAATTGTATTAACTGGAATAATCTTCCAAAAAACCTATGAGACAAAAATACCATTATAGCCACTTCACAGGTGGGAATAACAAGTCAGAGAGACGTTATTTAAAATGAAAACAGAAACAGCACTATGCTTTTCCTTATACTCTTATGTAAGTGTGTCATTATATTGAACAACCTAGAAAGAGGAAAAGTAAACTGATAGTGGTGGTTGTCTTTACAGATTGGGGCTGCATGTGAGCATAGTATTCATGAGAAATCAGCTTAACTATTTTTTTAAACTGACTCCCATTATTTAAACAAAATTATTTGTTTTACTAATTATTTAAAAAATGTATTTAATGTAAGAGATGTAGATCCAGGATAGGTAGTTTATTAAATTGTATCTTTAAAACAAAATCTTTGTCTGGAAATACTCTTAATTAAATACCTCAGATATTTTATTGGACCAATGATTTTTTTAAAAAATTACATATGCAATGAAAAATACATAGTAAATATGATAAATGTACATGGTAAATATTTAAAAATCAATTAAAATTCAAGTTCAATTTAAATAAAATCTAAATTATTTATGAAACAATGTAAATGTCAAAAGGCAGAGTAAAATGTATCTCAGTTCAAAAGATCTCAGTACTTTCAAACATCATGATCTGCATGTACAATATAGGAACAAAAGTGAAGCATAAATTTAAGTTAATTGTAATGTTTAGGGAATAGAAGCTTTGCTTAATTAAACCTTTCTGGTGTCAATAGTTGTTTGGTTAGTACTTTTTCTCTCTACTTATTGAGTATAATTGAATATTTAAGATATGATTTTTGAAGGGGCTCAAATAACCAAAATAATGTAGGTATGTTAAAAGGACTAACCTGAAAGAGTTATCAGTAGCTGAAGTTGCAATAAAATATATAATATACTATTGGATTATACCCCAAAGTAGAAAATAAATATTCATGTATATCTATTGCTATAAATAAGTGACTGAATAATTAAGTAAATAGAGGAGATAACAAGTACATAAGAATTCCAACAAATTATACAGGTACTCATCCCTCAAGGAGTTAGAACTTAACTCTCCATCCCTTAAGTGTGAGTGGAGCTTAATGATTTGCTTCCAAAGAGCAGAGTATGGAAAGGACAAAAAAAAAAAAAAAAAAAATCCAAAAACTTCAGAGTGGAGAAACCAGACAAACACTATCTCAGCTGGGTGATCAAGTTAACATCACCAGTGGTAAATCATATTGAAATATGTACCCTTCATCTGAGAGGGCAACAATGACACTTCACCTCTGTGGTCTTCCTCTCCAAAACCTATACATTTTTTTTTCTAACCATCAGACAAACCTAACTGAGGAACGTTCTACAAAATATCTGGGCAGTACTCAAAATTCTTAGTTACTGAATGCATGGAAATTCTGAGAAACCCTCCCTCAGTAAAGAAGTGGCTAAGGACAGATGACAGACAATTAAACGCTGTATAGTAAAGTGGACTGAATCTTGGGAGAGAAAAAAATAACATTAACAGCCATTCTACTCCTGGGTATATATCTGAAAACAAAAACACTAATAGATATATGCACCCCAATGTTCGCAGCAGCTTACTTAAAATTGCAAAGATATGGAAGTAACTTAAGTGTCCATCAACAGATAAGTGGATAAAGAAGATGTGATACATACACACACACACACACACACACATATATACATATATATATAATGAAATACTACTCAGCCATAAAAAACACTAAATGAAATTTGCCATTTGAAGAAACTTGGATGGATTTAGAGGGTCTTATTCTAAGTTGAAATGTCACACAGATAAAGACTAATATTATATGGTATCACATATGTGGAATCTAAAAAATACAACAAATTAGTGAATATAACAAAAAATAAGCAGACTCACAGGTCTAGGGAACAATCTAGAGGTTATCAGTGTGGGAAGTGAAACAATATAGAGGTGGGTGAGTGTGAGCTACAAACTATTGGGTGCAAGATAGGCTCAAGGCTGTATTGTAAAACACAGGGAATATAGCCAATATTTTGTAATAACTGTAAATGGAAAGTAGCCTTTAAAATCATATAAATTAAAAAAAATAAAAATAAACAAACCTATTGAGTTGGATAATACAAAAAAAAAAGAATATATCAATGTCAGTTCATTGTTTGTGAAAATGTCCCATAATAATGCAAGATGCTAGTGGTGGGGCAAGCTGGCTATGGGGTAAACAAGAACTCTCTCTAAGTCTTCACAAATTTTCTGTAAATACAAAACTACTCTAAAATAAAACATTTATTTATAAAGGAATTGATTATATAGACATATTTTGGGGTCATTACCATTTCAACATGAGTAAACAGGGCAGTATACATCACGGCGAAACAGGTGTATGGAAATAAATGACTAGAAATGGGAATGCTTATGAACAAGGGAAAATAATGTGGTCATTTATTTTTTAAATATATAATCTGGGTTTGTTTTGAGGCTTGCTTATATATTTATGATAAAATGTAAGCAAAGTGAGAGCTGTTTAATTGTGGGTTTGATTACCTGAGATCTGTTTTTACTTAGCATTGTTTCACATTTTTGAGTCTACAAGCATCTCCTCCTACTTCAGCCATAGTTTAATCTCCCACTAAAAGTTGATGAGTCAAGGAATTAAACTGATGGGTGTCAACTGCTGCACGTCAGACACTCATGAACTCAGCTACCTCATTAACGTAAGTAATTGTTCTGGCTGCTAAGACTGTTGGAGACTTTAGACACATCTGTCCATGCAGTTGCTCTCCACTTCTGTGGGTCAGAATAGATCTACTTATTAAACATTGTAAAATGGCAAAGAAGAGAAAGAGAGAAAAAAAAAAAAACATTGTTAGGAAACAATAAGTTATTATCTGAATGTAGAAACAGAAAACACAAAATCTTCCACTGTAGTTTAATTGATGTTGTCACTGAAAGGAATGTCAGCTTTTTCTCTATAACTGTGAAGTCTGCCTGTATTAATTGCTTGTGTTTAAAAATAGCTATATATGAAAAATTTTTAAACTCACCTACTTACAATAAAAAAAACCCTTGAAAATAAAACTGAGTTGAAATAATGTTAAAATAAATGAGAATTCCATGGTTTTCCTTTCTAAACTAGCCCTCTTCTATTTTACAACTTTTGAGTTATGCAGTATTTAGGTGGGTATTTACTTGTAGATCCATGTATAACAAATATGGGGATATGAAAAAGATACTGATTTTTTAGTTTTATTTATGTCATCCTTAAAAAATAAGAAAACGACATTAATCATAAGAGAAGAAAAAAGGTCACCTGAATTCTCTCTCCTTCTGTCTGTCTTTCTCAGGTATTTTTTGTGACAGTTGCAGAGTTAACATATCTTTTGCACCTGTTATGTAATTGGTATACAGATGCTGTAAGCTCCTTGCCCGAAATATTTGCACCTTACCATAACAGCCAACTCCAGTGGCCTTCTAATTGTCAGGATATTTATCTTGGTATCTGAAAGCTTTTCTCCTTCCAGGGTCACACTGACATGCCAGGGAATTATACTCCCCAGGCATAGCATAAACCCCAAGAGGAACAAGAGTCTGTAGATAAAACACGCCAGCTCCCTCTTTCTTTACTCCCAGGACAGAAAGAAATGCTGAAACATGTTTATATCCTTTCCCATAATCTCTCCATGTGGTTAAATTCTATATGGTCACTGTGGGTGCTGGCTTCCTACTCTTCCTCATCTCACCCCTCCACTACTCTGAGATGGTTTCTGCATCTTCCAGATAAGCCCCTTGCACTAGCACCCTTACCCTGGCCTCTGCTTTCGAGGGAGAGATTAAGAAAGGTGGTCTGGGTGACTGTGGAGAAGAAAATAGACGAGAAGGACAAAATGGTTTGTTTCTAAATAAGTAAAATCTTAAGTCCGGGCAATTTTTGTATGCAACCAATGGCGAAAGTAAAACATTCACTTTAACACTTTTTTCATCTCATATGTCATTTGCTATACCACTATAGATAATTTCCTTAAATTCCTTTAATATTTGAATATTTCATTACCTATCACTAGTAACATTTTGTCAATTAAAACATAAGAAGTATGCTATATAGGGGCAATTAAGTGATTTATATGAGGCTGTAACATTGAGCAAATTTTCATGCGTCATAATGTTTTTAATACTTAAATGACAGCGATATTTTTGTTTTATGATAAAATCAAAAACATGCACACTTTGATAAATAAACAATAGACTATAGTAATCTCACTAACTGTTAGTGTCACAAAGGGCAGAATTTCTTTAAGGAAAAAGGAAGACAGAAAATACTAAATAGGCATGAAGGCATATGTCTTAAACCTCCCAGGAAGGGCTTTCTATGAGTAACGAGTAAATTAATTACATTAGTTCCACATTCACCACCGAAAGTGGAGGACTTTATGTTCCAATGCAGCATGAAGGAAGGTGTATTAAAGCAATATATCTCAGATCGCTCACTGAATTTATTCATTTATTTATTAAATATTTGCTAAACACATTTTGCAATTTGCTATTTTGTATCACTGCACTTTATACTTTGAAGATTTTTTAAACTGAGGTTTTATTTCTTTCTACTAAGTAAACTTTGAAAAGTGTATTAATTTCATAAGCTTCAAAGACCACTTATTTTACCACTGCAAAGTGGAGAGCAAGTTTATCCTTCATACATTGAGTGGAGGTTATATCTTTGCTAGGTTCTAATGTTGCAGCTTATAACTCAGCACCCTGGGGTTCACAGAATTTTAGGAAAGAAACAGGGTTCTGTGAAAGACAATTTCAGAGAAGTCTAAAGGAGACTGTGATGGATGCAATATTTTATAATAGTGTTAATTATTTTGC
Source organism: Camelus ferus (assembly GCF_009834535.1). Taxonomy (NCBI): domain Eukaryota; kingdom Metazoa; phylum Chordata; class Mammalia; order Artiodactyla; family Camelidae; genus Camelus; species Camelus ferus. The sequence continues at coordinate 21,269,466 of NC_045698.1, read as the reverse complement.
TATTTTATAACAACAGTGTTAATTATTAAGCTATTAATAAAGGTTTCTGTTTATTGTGCATTTATATTAGCCAGACATTCTTCAAGACTCATTATCTTATTTAATTTTTAGACTAACACTGTAAGATAACTCTTTGTCGATCATTTTATTTGTGAGAAAATGGAAGCTCAAAACAGCAAACTGAATTATCCAAGACAAAACAGGAGTTCAGGGAAGAAACGCAAACACAGAAACATTTAACTTTGAAGCCCATACTTCTTAAAAGTAAGTGATGTCTAAGTAATCATTTTTAGGTTAAAAATAATTTTTACATGTATGTGCAGTGTATTAGCATATTTCTGAGTAAAAAATTAAAAATACTAATAGCTGACACTTGAAAAATTTAGGGTCTTTTTGAAAAAGAAAATTCTTATCCATAATAGAAAAGACAAAGAAGTCTCTAAAATCATTTCTTGAACTTAATGATCTTAACATCCTTATTTTTCTCTTAGTGACACTCTTGCCTGAAAATGTAGTATTTTTTTTTTTTTTTGCTTCTAGTATATATTTGCCATGGGATACAAAGAAGGAATGCATGAATTCTTAAAGAAAGGACATTAATATAATTTTCCCACTTGGTTATGAGATGATTCTATCAAAACTAGTATGACAATATAAATTTATTCCTTATAAATGTCTAAGTTATAAATCATGTGACTAATTTATGTGAATTAAGAACACCAGCTCCCTTCATTGTAAAAATGACTTTTTATACTTGAAAAGAAGTTTAACAAACAGCTACTTTTTTTCCTGCCTTCCTCTACATTTGTGGTCTAAACCAGATATTTAAATTGCACGTTTGTTAAACTGTATTTATATATAACAACTTTTATCTTCATAATTCTTGTGTCATGGGATGGTATTTATTTACTTTATTGTTTCAATGTTCTTTGGCTGTCTAAAATTATTTTACATAATAAGTTAATTTGTAAAAGTCTTTAGGATTGTATCATTTAATGGAAATTTTTGATGTTCATTTATATTATTTTATCTTGGCTGATTCAGTAATTCATTAGAGAGAACTGTTTTTGGATTTGCTAGCACAGAGACAGGAAATGACAGACAAGTATCACCCCAGAATAACAACCTTATTAACAACTATTCAATGAGTTTAATCCTTTCTGGAATGCTACCACCATTTATTTTTTGGCACACTGACATACTAGATTTTATACCAGTAGTTTTCATGCACACACCGGAAACATTCTTCTAATTATCAAAGCACTTGGGAAAATTCAACCTGAACTGACCTGAGCTTCTACTATGAAAAGGAATGGGATACGACATTAAAAGTTATCAGTCTATTATCAAGAGATAAAAGAAGAGAGAAACTCATGAGTGAGCTAAAATATGCTCAACAAAGATTAGGCAGTCTTAATTGCTGCCAATGATTACTGTTCACATAGAGACACTGGGAGAAAGGTATGTCAGTTTCTTCCATTCAAATATGAAAGTTTTTCCAAAATGACTAATTAAGAATCACTCGTTCAAAATTGAAAATTTTACTTGAGTTAGAATGTGCATAGTTGTTTGCCATCGGATTTGAGTCCACAGAAGTTTATATGATATACAAATTATGAAACCATACTTGTAATAGTATATATTAAAACTTTACTTAAAATTATATATGTATATGTTAAAACTTTACTTAAGACAAATACTTGACGAATTAAATAAAGACTGGATAAATAAAATGGACAAGTAACTTTTAGATAATTTTGATTTAGTTTAAAATATTTATCAAGTACTTATCTATAAGCAAAGCAAAGCTGTCAATATGCTTTATATATTTAGGTACTCCTATATTAGGTGCACATGTTTACAAATGTTCTATCCTCTTCTTGGGTTGACCCTTTATCATTATATAATCTCCAATTTTTTCCTTTATTATAGACTTCATTTTAAAGTCTACTTTGTCTAATATGAGTATTGCTACCTCAATTTTAGTTTTGTTTCCATTTGCATGGGTATATTTTTTCATCCCTTCACTTTTAGTCTGTGTCTTCAGCTCTGAAGTGAGTCTTGTAGGCAGCATATTGTTGAGTCTTTTTTATCCAATAACTACACTATGTCTTTTGATTGGAACATTTATTCCATAGACATTTAAATTGATTATTGAGAGGTATGAACGTATTGCCATTTTATTATTTGTTTTCTGGCTGTTTTTGTAGTTCTTCCCAGCTTGTTTCTTCTTTTAGTCTCTTCTCTTTTGATTTGATGATTTTCTTTAATGTTATATTTGGACACCTCTCTTTGTCTTTGTTGTCTGTGTATCTATTGAAAGCTTTTGGTTTGTAGTTACCATGAAGTTCATATTTCGACCTATAATTATATCTACTTGTTTTAAACTAATAGTCATTTAAATTCAAACACATTCTAAACGATACACAATTTTTTATTTCCCCTACTCCATGTTTGGTGTTTTGATGTCATATTTTACATCTTCTCATCTGTCACTTAACTTTTTATTGTAGTTATAGTTGATTTTATGATTTTTGTCTTTTAACTTTCGTAGTAGCTTAAAGTGGTTATTCCAATGCCTTTTACCAGTGATGTTTTCCCCTTCCTGTAATTTCTTATTTTAGCCTTTTCTTTTTCACTTAAAAAAGACCCCTTAAAATTTCTTGTAAGGTTGTTTTAGCAGTAATGAACTCAATTTTTGCTTGTCTAGGAAACTTTTTTCTTCTTGAATTCTGAATGCTAACCTGGTTGAATAGAGTATCCTTGGTGGTAGCTTTTTATTTTTGTTTTTTCCCTTTCAGCATTTTAAATATATCATGCTACTTCTTTCTGTCCTGCAAAGTTTCTTGTGCAAGTCAGCTGATAGCCCAACGGAGGTTCCCTTTCTTGTCTGCAACTTTTTGTTTTTCTCTTGCTGCCTTTAAAATTCTCTTTAATTTTTGCCATTTTAATTATGATATATTTTGGTATGTGTCTCTTTTGGTTCATTTTGTTTGTGACTTTCTGTGTTTTCTGGACTTGGATATCTGTTTCCTTCTGCAGGTTAGGGACGTTTCCAGCTATAAGTTATAAAATACATTTTCTTCCCCTTTCTTTTTCTCTTGTTCTCCTGGGGCCCCTATAATGTTAGTATGTTTGCTGTTGTCTCAGAAGTCCCTTAAAGGATCCTCATTAAATTTTTTTTTCTTTCTTCTGTTCTCATTGGATGATTTAAACTATTCTGTCTTCCAGGTTGCTTATGCATTCTTCTGTATCACCTAATCTCCTTTAATTCCTTCTAGTTTATTTTTCATTTCAGTTATTGTATTCTTCAGTTCTGAGTGGTTCCTTTTCATATTTTCTAGTACTTTGTTGAAGGTCTCACTGCATTCCTCTCTTATCTTCTCCAGGCCAGTTAAAATTTTTATTACAATTGCTTTAAACTCTGTAACAGGTAAGTCATCTATCTTTGTTTCCTCATGGGTTTTTTTCCTGGGGTTTTATCTTGTTCTTTTCTTTGAAACATATTCCTCTGTTTTTCTCATTTTCTTTGGCCTTCTCTGTTTATTCTCTATGAGATGAGGTGAAACAATTACCTATTCCAGTCTTGAAGGCATGTCCATGCATGGGAGAATCCTTATGCAGTCTGCATATACCCAGTGGTTTTGGTGTGAATCCAAAGTGAGCATGGGTTGTGTCGTCTCCTGAGGTGCACTGGCAGTCACTGCCTTGGTGGTTACTAGGTGTGGAGCTGAAGAGGCTACAGCCAGAAACAGATATGATCTGGGGCTTCTCCTCGACTCAGTGGTGGTAGCCACCACACTGAGAGGTGTGCCAGAGGTCTTGGAGCCACAGAACAGAGCTGGCTTCATGCCTTCCTCAGTGAACCTGAAGGTGCCCTGGCAAAGGTAGACTCTGCCTTAGTAGGGAGCAATGCTAGAGCAAGAGAGGCTAGAGTTCCCAGTGCAGGCTGGAGAACAGCCTAAGGCATCCTAGCAGGCCAGCCGGAACACTGAGCAGTTTTCTATCTGCTGAGTCTATGTTGGGAGTGGAGGCGAGCAAGTCTGTGTATGTGCTGTTTAGGCGGATTCGCGGTTTCTAATAGCCCTCTGGTAAACCCAGGGGTCTGCGAGTGAGGAGAAGGGGCTTGTCTCCCTGGTGCTGATGACAGGGCTGAGGTATCAGACATGGAGTTTGAACCTCTTGTTCCTTGGAGAGGATCTCTGACCCTGTGATACTCCCCTCCTCTGTTGGATTCCCAGCTAGCTGTGTGGGTTCAGACTAAGTTGCTTCTCATCCCCTCCTACCTGACTCCATGTGGTTCTTTCTTTAAAGTCTTGGTTGTAAAAAGCCCTCTGCTAGTCTTCAGGTCATGATCAGGTAGAGCTGGTCTATATGTAGTTGTGGTTTTGATGTGTTCATGAGGAAAGGTGAGCTCAGGGTCTTAGTCAACATTCTTTATTCCATATCCTGTGGGTTTTTTTTTTTTTTTTTTGTATGAAGTGACTTCTCAAGTCTTTTGCTAATTTTAAATAAGCTGCCTATCTTTTTCTTATTAATTTTAGAGTCCTTCATTATTCTAGATGCAAGTCTTTTTTGAATATATGTATTGAAAATTCCTTCTTATATATGGTTTACTTTTACATTCCCATAATGATGATTTTGATTAACAAAAGTTCTTATTTTAATGTAGTCTAATCATCTTTTTTTTTCTTTAAACTAATGGTTTTTGTGTTTAATTTAACACATGTTTCTTACCCTGAGGCAAAGATGATATTGTTCTATTTTCTACTAAAAAGCTTATTGTTTAGCTTTCCAAATATTGTGAGGTAGTCATCAAAATCCATTTTCTCCATATGGAAATCCACTTCATTTTGTACTTTTTGATGAAAATTTCATTTTTTACCAACTGCTTTAAAATGCAACCTTTATCATAATGAAATAGACCATTATCTGTGGCTCTCTAATTTGTCTGACTGGGTAATTTTCCTATCCTTCTACTTTTATTTTATACACATTAATATCTAATTGTGTTAGTCCTCCACATTTTTCTGAGATCCTCTTGGCTATTTTTAGATGTATTTTTATTTGTTTATAAATTTTAGGAAACTTTTCAATTTCAGTAAAAGAACTTATGGTACTTTGATTGGTAATGGATTTATTCTATAGATATCTTTGAGGGGAGTTGACGTAATATGATTATTAATTCTTTAAATTCTTGAAATTGTTATATTTAAGCTTTAAACATTTTTTCCTAATAATATTTTGTACTTTTCATCCAGATATTAAGAATTAGATTTATTCTCTAAAGATCTAGTGGATTTGATTCTTTTACAAATGCAATGGTTTTTAAAAAAAAAATGGCTATTTTGACAATTGACCTCTTCTTTAGAATGTTTTAGAGTCTTTTATTTTTCATATACACAATCCTTTTATCTGTGGATAGCAAATTTTGTTTCTTTCTAATCTATTTGTCTTTTGGTTATTTTTTCTTATTGTTCTGATTAGCCACTCAAGTACAACACTGAATAAAAGTAGTGACGGCAAGCAGTTGTATCTCCTTCCCAGTCTCTGAGGGAAATACTTCCATCATGCACAATTAGGGTAATATTTACTTGCAAATAATCTTAAGCAGATTAAGGAAGATTCTTCCTATTTACAGTTTGTTACAAGTTTCAAGAGCCCTTGAATTTAAGCAAACATTTTTACTGCAACTATTGAGATTACTGTATGATTTTTCTTGTATTACGTTGTGATGAATTGCATTTATTGGCCATCAGTTGTACCTTTTTTATATATTGTTAGATTTAGTTCCATTTCTGCCTAACATGTAGAAAGCTAGAAAAAATTTGGCTCTGACCTTAACAATTACAGAAATCTGAGTAAACTACAAGATAGTATTTTTCTTGACCCCATCAGAGAGCTAAGGGAAACCAATAGCCTGAAACCTCAGGTGGGACAACTTTAATGAGAGCCATGGCATGAGAACTGGTTCACCTGGGACAATGCCTGGGAGGCAACAGCATGGGACACCATACAAGTGGGTAAAAGTAAATTAAATGTAATTTTTATGCAAAGGTCTTGAGGATTTTATAAAACTTGAAATTAGAGCCTAAAGTCAATCAGCTAGTTAGTGTCAGGTTCAACAAGTTAGTGACAGGCTTGTATAAATTCAGTGAATATGTCCTTGTGCAATTTTATGATGCAATCTTCCTTAATTTCAAATATCTATTGCTGAAATCATCATCATCTAAAGTATAGCCATTGAATGCTTTTGTGTGGTGGTGGGGGCACAGCGGAGCAAAGGAGAAGGCACTTGTTTTTGAGATAGTAATAAAGTCATCAATGCTGAGTGTATTTTATTAGAATATATCCTATTATTAGTGTATCTGTGAATTACTGTATATTACCTATGCTGTTCCAGTCCACTTTGATTTTCTTGAAATAAAAGCAGCAGGATTTAATGGTTGCATTATTAAAATTCTTCAACCTACATGAACTGCGATATGATGGCTCAATAGTAAACAAGAAAAGTTTCCTGTAAAGATAGCAATCGCTGAAAATTTAGCTGAATTTCACTAAACTCTGAAGACTTTTAATTTTAAAACTAGGCCAAGAATGTCTCAAGATTAGATTTTAATAAAGGATTGCAAATACCACATTCCTCTAAATTTTGATGCAGCTAGCAAAACTGTAAGAATCTGAAAATGAAGAATATTTCCAAATAAAGCTATCTGATTATTTGCAAACATGTAAGTAAAAGAATTCTCATCCTGAATTCATTTAAAAATCTTGGAAAGTATTTTATTTTACCTGCAGATGTTCCTGTATTTCTGGTTATCTTTATATATTTCTTCCCATGCATGGTTCAAAGGAAGAAATATATTCATAACTTTTGAAATATACTTGAAAGGGAATCTTGGACAACATTCTCTGACAATGCTTTTAGCCAGTGCTAGAGAGAGCAGAAAGTATTCAAATTCCCCAAATGACGACAACCCAAGCCAGTTCATTCAAACTATTGTGAAAAATATACTGGCTGCTCCTATTACTGGACTCTGCAGCTATGACATCTAGGTAGAAGTAAGGCTACTTGAATCTGTGAACATCTCAGTTATTTACATTATTATGACCCCACAAGTAGGAAATCTAATGATTCTACCATAACATCCCAAATATTGAACTTTCTCGCTCAACATAATCTCTTGGTACACCAAGACTATCCCCTTGAATTTTCAACAACTATCCACTGAACAATCATCTTTAAATCCCTCCCTGACCTTTCAAGAATTTCATCTAATTAGACCACTAATTGTCCCACATCTCATTACTCTTTATTTTACATACATGTGAGTTTTATTAAATAAGAGAGAACAGAATGCAGGTATTAGAAACAGATATTAGAAATCCAAGGTGAGAGATCCAGTCTAAAATGTAAAACTTGTATGTTTAATTTTTAACAAAGGTGGTTGGAAATGGAGAACACAAGGATAGTGAGAGAAGCACTGTTGTACTTACTCTGGTTATGGGAAGCAGAGGACAGGTTTCACCAGGATTCACGAATCATATTGGAAAGATGCTGTCTGTCTCTGGAATAGCAGAGAAGGAGAAAGCCTTATGGTTATGCATTACTCCATCTTTAGATTTCCATAGATGTCTTCTACAAACATGTGGCCTAAGAAAATCCAATTCATTTAATAATTAATTAAGAAAAAAGAGGTAGTGCATAAAGGAAAATGTAGATAAACTTGCACAAAACTTGCCAAAATTTATTAATACTGATCAGAAGAATTTTTCATAGAGAAAATAAAAATTGAAGCCAAATATTCTTCTGGAAGAAGAAGAAAGAGGAGGATGAGAAAAAGAAGTTTTTGTTAATTTTATGTGTCAGCTTAGCTGGGCCATGATACTAGATATTTGGTCAAATGCAAGTTTGGATGTTGCTGAGAAGATTGTTTTCAGATGGGATTAACATTAAAGTCAACAGACTGAGTAAAGCAGATTGCCTTCCATGGTGTGGGTGGGCCTCGTCCAATCAGTTGAAGGCCTTAGGAGAAAAGACTGTGTTCTCCTTTCAAAGAAGGAATTTTGACTTCACACTGTCTTTGAACTCACTGTCTTTGAGTTGCAATATCAACTCTTCCTTGGGTCTCTAGCCTGTGCCTCTGCAGATTTTTTGTTGTTGTTACAAAAGTAAAAATTTAATTAGTGTGAGGAGAGAAATTACAATAAAGTACAAGATTGAAAAATCTAATATTACAAACTTCACAAAATCCACCAAAAGAAGGCATGCTGCCTTTTATTAATTAATAGCCTGGCATGCATCTATGATAGTTTCTTTCTAGATTTTTTAGCTTTAGTCATTTCTATTTTATCTATACAGGAATAGAAAGATAATTCTGTCTTCATCTAGCATGCTGATTGAAAATTGTATTTTTGTTGATAGTTCCTGCAGATTTTGAACTTGCCAGCCTCCACAATCATATGAACTATTCCTTAAAATAAATCTTTCTCTATATATGCATACACACAAATATACATATATTTATATCTATATGTATATATATGAAAGAAGGAAGAGAGAGAAAAAGAAAGAAAAAGGAAGGAAAGAACATGCACAAAGCTCTATCATATGATAAACTTAAACCAAAGTTAATATTCTGTATTTGAGTTGTTCCTTTATTTTTTTCCTCCTACTTTAATGAACTGAAAAAAGGTTGATGAAAACACACAAAAAAATAGTTTAAATAAAGCTGATTTAATTCAGTCTACCAATTACTTTTTAATAAGATAATGTTCCACTTTTTAGAATATTGTGTCATGTAAATGTAATTGATTTGTGCTTTGAGTGATTATAAGGTCACTGAATGATCTGAAAATATGTTTTGGCAAAATAAAATACTTCAACATTGCTTAATTTCTAGCATGATAAAACAATAACTGAAAAGATGGATATTATTTCAACAATAGAGAGCTTTTCAGAGTAGATTTTAAACTTGTGAAAGGAAAGTGAAGAATTAGATAATACCTTAGGTCTCTTGTCTGCAAACAAGTTTTTTTGCATGAAACGTACACATTTGGCTAGCATAATTTTCATCCTTTGTTAGAAAACCTTGATTTTATTGCAGTGATTTTTAATAAAAAATAAATGACTTTTAACTCCATTTGAGGAGGGGTAGGATATTTACGGGGAAAGAGCTTTAAGAAGGCTCAAGTGGAAATGTCAGTAACTGCTCAAGAAGAATGGAAATGTCATTTTGCATTTTAAAAAAAAAAATGATCACAATTTTGCCGTGAAATTCACAAAACTTTTTATGACAAGGGAAAACTTAACTTGATTAAGTGGCACGAGACACAGATGTACATCAAATCATAACCACAGTGCCTACCAGAGAAATGTTCATTGACACCCAGGGAAGACAAGCCCTTTAATACTGCAGTGCTGTTTGCACTTGCGTTTGAGTGGAAATGCATCACAAGGACTACAACATTAAACTCTGTCAATTCTTGAATTTCAATTGTCTGCATGAGTAAGCATAGTTTCCTAATAATAGCCAGAAATAGTGTTTTCAGTTGGAAACACTTTTCCTTTAGATGGAAAAAAATACTATTTATGTCTTTAAGAAATGTGAACACCCCTTGTAAAACTCTACTTCCCCCAGTGCTCAGTTGTATCAAGACTCTAGATTTATGGTCAGTAAGCTGAGAAGTTTGATGTAACAGTAAGTGCATTTCTCATCATATGCACTGAATACCTGTCTATTGAGTGAAGTAATAAATATGTGGGAAAATATTTTTAAATAGCTTTTAATTATTATTCATTTGTGTAATATATATGTATATATTTGCACTATTTCATTGTCACTATGTAACTGAATGCAAAATACATCTCTGATTGCTATGTTCTGGAGGACCCTACCTCAATTTTTCTTCAGGGAATACTATTGCCTATGGCAAACTGTAGCATTTCTTTTCAGAATGTTACCCAAAAAGAAGTAGTTTGAGGCAAGAATACTAGGAAAGAGTTACCATTCGAGTTGACTTGAGGAGCAGACTTCACCCTTGGGGGTGCCTGGTTCAGTATAGAAAGATCCAGTAATGTGACATGTATGCTGGGGACATTAATATAACACTAAAATAAAGAGAAATGAGCTTTTGGTGCTAACTGAAAATTAAGAATAGAATGTACCCTCTCATATTAGAGAACACTTTTATATGCTTGTGGGGAAATTACTTTATACATAAGATATGTCATGTTCTTTTTCTTTATGACTGTTAGGATTCAGTTCCAACTAAAACTGGAGTACGACTCAGGGCTGTTTTGGTACGTCACAGTGCCAGAGATCTCAAGTCCTTCTATTTTGTAGCACTGCTATGTGTGGCACTCCATGGTCACTCAATGGTCCAAAAAACCATTCCAGTCCTAACTAGATTGGTTACATACAGCTAGCAGGAAGGCTAGCCATGAAAGGGGCAATGGACATACGCCAGCCATCTCAATAAAACCTAGACAGTTGCCACACTGTACTTCTAAGCACGTATCATTGTGGACAACGTAGGCACGGAAACACACAAGCCTGCAAAGAAGGCTAGAAAATGCAATCTTTATTATGGCAGCTCAAATGCTCTGCTAACATGTATGTACGTTCGGAAGAAGAACGAGAACATGGATTTCTTTGGAATAACTTTTTCTGTTGGTTTTTTTTCTAGGATACTAATGATAGGTTTGTGAATATCCTTTTTAAGATTATTTATATGCCAGTTCCCCTAATCGATCCACAGACTTCTCTAGGGTTTAAGATTTGTTTTAAAGATCATGTTTTTCCTTAGTGCCTAGTTATGTGCATTAATTTTAACACATGCTCAAAAATTCATTGAATTTCAATGACTTCTTTGTTGATTTTTTAATAAAAGTTTTATATGTACATGATAAATAATATTTCTCCAAATCCAAAGATAATAAATGGAAAATGAAGCATTACTTTTATTTTATTATTTAAAAAATTTTTAAATTGAAGTATAGCTGATTTATAATATTATATTGGTTTCAGGTGTACAACAGTGATTCAAGATTTTTATAGATGATACTCCTTTTAAAGTTATTACAAAATAATAGCTATATTTCCCTGTACTGTATCCTTGTTGTTTATTTATTTTACATATTAGTTTGTGTCTTTTATCTCTTATCTCTTATGTCCTACTTCACCCCTCCTCACTTCCCTCTAGTCACTGGTAACCACTAGTTTGTTCTCCTTATCTGAAACTCTTCTTATTTTTATTTGTTTTGGTTTTTACCACCAAACTCCAAATAATGTGTTCATTTATGAGAGATAAGGAATTTGTTCCGTTAACGCTAATGCTGACCTTGCCATTGCAACTAAGTTTTCTAAATTACACTTTAATCTGTAGCCCTTCCATTAATATTATTGCAGATGGGTTTTCTAGGAAGCAGATTCTGAGATGGGGATTTGTGTGCAGGAAGTGTATTAGGAGGTATTCTGACAACCACAATCTGTGGCAGAAGGGAAGGAAGAAAGCAGGCAGGAGAAACAGCTAGGCTGCCACGAAAGCTTGCAGGAAGCCCTTGCAGGCACCGTTGCAAGCTCTGAAGCTGGCATGGTCTCAAGTTGTCTCTGTTTGGGGCATTAAGGCTGGCAATTTACACCCCCACACTAACCAGTCATGCAGTTTGCTCCCAAGAAAGGTGTGTGACGCTAAGGTAGGGTGACTCTTTCTCGGCAAAGGTCAGTTCTTGGTGTTGGCAACAGCTGATTACGACCAGCTGCTGCAGTCCCAGCAGGGAGGGGCTGAGGCAGGATCCAAGCAGTGCACCACCGCATCCACTCTACTCTATAATTTTAACTAAGGGATAAAACCTTCATTTTTGTTCCCTAATCTTTTAACTACATTTCTTGACTCTTCTATAAATGCCTTAAACATAAGATTATCTTTTCTCTAACGTAAACAAAGACAGAAACAGAAAGTGACTATGGTGATTTAGAATACAGTCACCTTCTATCCCTCGGCTCTTTCTTCTGCAGCTCTGGTTTCATGTTCCAGATTATTTCACATCCAAAGTGAATGTTGGGACTCCATTCGGTTACATTCCAGGCAGCAGAAAGAAAGAACCAAAAAGGATGTCCCAGCTGACTACTCTTTACCTAACAAACTCTTCTAAATATTTTTGGGAATAGACTCAGTCACATGGCACATTTAGCATCAAGGAAGACCAAGGGAGGTCAACTTTAAGCTGAATATACTGCAACACTGAAATAACTCTGGGTCTGTTACTGCAGAAGAAGGGGGCATGGAATATGAGAAACTAAGTCTCTAAATATATATATACACATGTATATATATGTATATTCTTATATGTTTATATATAATTTTCTTTAGCTCTGGCAAGCAATAATCAATTGTTTGTTCTAATTGATTTTAAATGTTGCTCTTCATTATGTGATAATTGAATAACTGTTCTAAATGTTACATTTAATATGATTTATAACATTGATGAAAAATAGTTCAAAAGCATGGTATTCTACTTACCTCTATCTGAAGCCTCTGTATTTAGAAAGAAAATTCGTGTTAAGCTCTGCCACCCAGGTAACCCAAATTGCAAGTGAATTGTCTAAAAACAAAAATAATAACATTGCTCTCCTGTGTGAAAAATTTTAAAATCCAAATGCACAAAATGTTGGGGACTATTAAAATACTGGAATGATGAAATCTTGATGCGCTAGGGAGGGAATAGACAAAGCACCCTTGCCTAAAAATTACTTGATAATGAAATACAGATGGTAAGATATAAAAAAGAGATATTACCAAAGAAAGGAAAGGAAAAGTTATTAAAATAGTTTTCAGAATATATATTCCTTTACTTAACAGAACTTCATTCCTGTTCAGTAAGTGTAAGATAAGCTACTGTTTAGATAGGCTTGTACAATAAGGAAGAGTTGAAAAGTTCCACTGTATTTAGGAAGTATGGCAAGGAGAAAAACGAAACAGCTGCTCAAAGGGAAGGGTATCAACAGAACTCTTATTAATTAAAATATAATGCAATGACATATAATGTACCATTTGTCAATGATTACGGTATTTAAATTAGTCCTAAACCAAAAATCTTCTCATTGTCATCGTATTATGAATTTTTGTCAGCTAAAAAGCCAAATTCCAAAGTAAGGAACGTAAAATGGGAAGTGTTCCAAAGAAAGAGGTGAGTTGCATACAGCGTAGAAAAATAAAAATCTAGAAACTTAACAATTAAGGAAGGAATGATTTAATAAACCTTCGAATATATGAAAGGCTTTATGAAAGTATGGTAATCAATATTTTTTCTTATATTGAAGATGGAACAAAAGAAACTGGGCTTAATATTAAGCATGACGGATTTGAGCTAGCGAGTAGTAAAATATTTTCTGACAGTGAGAAAGTTGCAGTGAATCTCTTTGGAAGGTCTTTTAAAGAATAGATTCTTTCTTTTTTTCTTGTTCTTTATGCACTGCCTGATGATTGCAAATCTAGGTGACATGATCCATTTTTACACTTATGATCTTTTTATATATATTATGGATTGTGTATAAACATCCTCACTAAAACTCCTTCCACGAAGTTAAAATAATCTTTTAGAGGCAAAAGTTTATATTAAAATATGAAATGATACGAGAATTCTATTTAGTATGATCCATTCTAAGTATATCACTTAAAAATTTGGACCATTAACAGAACTAAGAAGAGATCGAAACCAAACATGAAAACTAAAAGACAGCATTCTTTAATATGATTTGCAAGAGTTGTTGAATATTTTAAGGTTCACCCTTTCTAAAGATGAGTGTCAATTTAAAAACCTTTACAAGTGCGTAGGTTATGATGGCAAACCTTTTGTGACATTAAAAAAAAAAACCTGTATCTTTTTCAGGCTTGTTCAAAATTCATGGTTTCTTCTTAGTAACTCAGAGGCACTCTCATGAGCTATTCTCACTTAGGAAGAAAACAAAACCTACTTTTCCAAAGATTTTTCAAGTGCAACCACCCATCAGGAAGGAGATTCTTTACGTGACTCTATGAGGTCTATTTCCACCCAGGCTGCCAAACTTGATTAAACTTTCTAAAAATAGAATATCCCAGAGCAGTCTTCTGTACCCATAAGTTTCAACAGTAATAATGACAGGATAAAATTTACTATTATTCATCTAACTTAGACTTTAAAATGGCTCTTTAAAAAAAGTTGCATTTAATGGAGAGTCTTTTGGTCTGAGGTCATTGAGGGCAGAATAGGCTGAATGTGTATAAAGGACAAGAAAATATTTCTTTTTGAGGCTAGTAGTCTATATTAATTTAGTTTAAACTGACAATGAATTACAAAAACTTTCTAAAGTTAAGTTCGAAGACTGTTAATTGGATCTTTGAAATACCTGTACTTATCGTAATTGCATGAAGCATATTTTTCAGACTGCCTACAAAAAATCATTTTGTTTATCTTCCTCAGGCTAAGATTTTTTTCTTTTGCTTAGGAAAATTCTCATAAGCTTCTCGTTCTGACTTAAAGCGCTTTCATGAGATTTAGGCTTTGGGCATGATCGAAGATGCAAGAGACTGGATTTTAGCTGTCCTTGATAATTACTTCTGAAAAGCAAGGAGTAATTCTATCAGCTTTCTGAAAAGGGTACAAATCTTGATGCTATCAGATATTGTGTGTGCTGAAACAACTAGAGAAAGGAAAGCAAAGCATCTATTTTTTGTCTATTTAGATTACTTAACTGCACTCATGCATTTTCTCTGGTTTGTAGATGTAAACATATGCAGGAGGAACAAAGTTCATGTAATTTTAAATCCTGAGCACAATGCTGTAGTCTTCAGGATTCAATCAACTCTTGGATCTGAGAGGACTTACTAAAGAAGTCCTGTTAAAAACTATTAGCAAGGGAGCAAGTGCCAAATGAGGTCAATGTTCAAAGCATGAGAGAGAAAACAAGGAAATAGAACAGTATTAAGGTTCATGGAAACCTGTCGTGGCTCACTTGGGTTTACTTGGAATTGAGAAATCATCTTCATTTAACTAACAGAAATACTGAGGTTGTTAGTGTGTCTCATTCTCACCTATAGCTGACATGTAAGTTGACATGTAGGGAATGTATAATTCTCATTTATTCTCTGATATGTTCCTAAAACTAGTAGCTTGCGAAAACTGTAATTCAATTAGGCAAATCATTTTTAGATTCACTAGACAATGTATTCATCTCAAATTCATATTTTAGTGACTAGCTGTGTTAATGGAAATGAGGTAAAGCAGTGAACAAAAATAAAAATCTGACTTTCCTGGATTTTCAAATCCAGATCATTTTGAGGTGCAGAATTTGAGAAAATGATAGAGATGACAAAATGCAAAATGATCTAGCCAGAAAAACTCATTCAGAATTTATCACAGTTGGACTGATTTATACCAATGTGAAGGGAATTATACCAAAACCCTCTACAGCAGTGCTTTGCAAAACTTTCAAACTCCAACATGTTTAAAAAATGATAATATTCATATGGTAAGCTGGAAGAGATCTGCATAATTCTATATTGGGCTCAGTAAAAAAAAAAAAAGATAGCTGTCGTTAAATAACTCAGGGACTAGGGGCGTTGACCCCTTTGCAGTTAAAAATCTACATATGACTTCACAGTTGGACCTCTGGATCAGTGGTTCTGGATCTGTGGATTCAGCCAACTGCAGATCATGTAGCAGTGTAGTTAGTACCTATTTGTTGAAAAAAATCCACATGTAGGTGGACCTGTGCAGTTCATGCCAGTGTTGCTCAAGGATCAACTGTATATATACACTTTCCTTATGTTACATGATTATAAAAGAAATGATCAAATTCTGTAAACTGTTAAACATTCAACTATTGCTTTTGCAAAAAAATTCCAAATACTTTTTTATCAGTAAGAATAGTGAACTTCCATCTGTGAACATTACTTTTATTACATAAGGCTATATAAGATTTTTTGAGTTTCGGTTTTGAGTTGTTTTTTTTTTCCTCAATGTTAAAATATAATTACATGACATTTAGGGTTGGTGAACACATTGAAGTGCTTGGAGAGTGGCGCTTCCGAGTAGGGCGTGGGAATTCTGTGTCCTTCAACCCCCAGGCCTTGCCCCATGTATCTCTTCCTCTTGGTATTCCTGAGTTGTATCCTTTATAGTAGATCAGTAAGCATGCTTCTTGCCCTGATGAGTAATGAAACAATCCTTTGGCAAATCCTATTGAGTAATACAATCTTCATCTACTCCCAGGAGAAACATTTTGGGAAGGTTCTTCAAACTGCTTCTACCTCCTCCATCCCCGATTTATAGCCCAAATCCAAAGAAGCTTCCTGGCTTGTAAATCTCTAAATAAAGCAATTATGGAATTTTAGCATTCTTATAGTGCTTTCGGTAAAAACAAGTGGGTATGATTTTTGGAATGATAAAAAAGTACTACTTTTGATCACTTTTTAATGATTATCTTTCCTTTCTTTTAGCCACCAACAAAGACAAGATGTTTTTACATTAGTAAGCAGTAACAAAAGACTGCAGACTTTTTCTGTCTGACTGAAACTCCTTTCTAAGCAATAACCAAACTTCACACAGAATTATCTTTTTGTGTTGTATTTTGATTGTGACTATTATGTAAATCCATGTCTTCTGTTGTTGTTGGTTATTAAACGTATTATTGAGCTTTCTTAGTGGAAATTTCCTGATCATGTGAATGCTGAAAACATTTGAGTTTTGCATGCCAAATATTTTTAAATGATGACAAAGATTTTCCTCAAGTGTACACACATGTTGCTCTACTAGTCATAACAATTCTTCACTAGCATACAAATCATAATAGTGTCTAAATATTATTCATAAATATTTTAATAAGCTTATTATCAGAGTATAAGGAACATACTAAAAATCATCTTCTTATAAACAAACCAAAAGGGTACACAACTTGATGAATTACCACAAAGTAAATCTGCCTAGGAAATCACCATTTAACACAAGGAGAACATTTCCTCCACCCCTGGTGTCCCCCTCACACTCTTTTTAATCACTGCCCCACTCTTCAGTCCAAAGGATTCTCAACCTTGACTTCTAACATCACATTTTATGTTGGCTTTTTGGAATTTTGTGTTAATGGAATGATATGGTGCATGTTCTTTTGTATGTCTTTATTGTCTTTTGCTCAGCAAGACATTTGGGAGATTGATCCATGTTGTTTTATGTGGTAATACTTTGATCATTTTCTGTTACACAGTATTCCACTGTGTAAATATACTACAATTTCTCCATTTTGCTGTTAACAAATATGTGGGTGTTTCTAGTTTTTGTCTCTTGTGAATGTTTCTCTAAACATTGTGGCACGTGTCTTTTGCTTTCACATAGTATGAATTTCTGCATATCTACGTGAATTTTTTGATTTTAGGCTATGCATTTATCTAACATTAGAAGATAATGCCCCTTTTACTACAATTGTTATACAAATGTTTACTCCTACCAGTACTGTTTGTGAATTTTTATTGCTCTACATCTCTGCTGACATTTGGTATTTTCAGAATTTAACCACTGTAGTATATGCACAGTGTTACCTTTATACCACTTAATAAGATTGTCCATAGTTTAATTTTACATATAGATAGTTTCTCAGTGAATAAAACAATATATTACTTGAACATCACATTCTTGTTGCTGAAATAGTCTAATGTAGTGTCTCTGTGATAATCTTATGTGCTTCAAAATATTCACTTACCATGCTAAATATTTTAGGATTTTGTTTTAAATTTATTTATTTTGATATGTGTTTGCAGGAAAATAATCTTTTTTTTTCTCTTTTTTTCAAGGATTTAACTAAAGCTATTAAGTATTTGCAGTTCCTAACCTCAAGATTAATCTGGAATGATAGAGACATCCATGGTCAAATAAAGAATTGTACTGATGATAAATACATTATTACTGAAGTGTTAATCTCACAGACTGAAATGATCCAATGGGAAGGTCAGAGAGAAATGTCCCTGTATGATATTGCTGCTACTGAGCTGTTTTCTGGTAGTGGATATTATCCATAAAATTTTGCAAGCATAATACAAATGTGAAAAATAGGAGTACATAAAATTAAAAGCAAAACTAAATATTTTAAATATTCACATAAAAATAACTTCACTGATGATTTCAAAATAAAGTTGACCGAAGTAATAAGATTACCTGGGATGATTAAATGTGTTACTCAGGGGTGGTGTTCATTGTTATAAATATTAAAGAGATTTCTTTGGTGGTGGATGCTAATAAAAAAGCTTTAAAGGCCAAAATAATACTTTTTAAATACAGGAATTTTCAGTGTTCAACTTTAATTACAAATGTAAATTTTTGAATGAGTGTGAAAAATAATCTAAATCTCTCAACAAATTTGTAATGTACTGAGGAATACCATCGCGCACTGGTTGGGAAGTTGTATGTCTCCTTTAAATAGACGAAAAAGAAAGGGAGAGAAGAAGAAGGAGGAGGAGGAGGAGGGAAGGGAGAAGGGAAGGAGGAAGAAGAAAAATAGATCAAGTAATATGTTTTAATGTTGTAGAATCTGAACTTGAGTAGCCTCTGGACAGTTGGGCCAAATTCCTCCAGTAAATGTGACATCAGAAAAATATTATTTATAATTAGATAGGTGCTTTATACTGCACATAAGCATTCAAAATTTATTCAACAAATTTTTTTGAATGCTCACTAGGTGCTGTTTTAGGTAGTGGAGATTTCACCATGAACAAAACAGACAAATTTTGCTCTGTCATGGCCACCAGAGTGACTTGATCCAAGTAGGGAGTGGAAAATGGCAAGAAATGACATCAGAAAAATCTCTTCTGGTCAAATCAGTAGGACTTTGTTGGAATGGCAAACAAGTTTCTATTCGGTGCATGGTAGAAATCCATAAAGAGGTTTTGTGTAGAGATTCTAAATGACCTGATATAGATCTGAAAAATTTTATGTTGGCTGCTGTATGATTCTTAGGATTCAGTTCTATTATTTATTTACATTTAAAAATTATACATAAATACACACAAATTACATATTATCACAGTATATAGGTTCATTATTTGAAAGTATACACACATACATTTGTGTACCAGAATTTTAATGGTGTTTGCATGTAGTGATGGGGTTGAGAGTTTTAGTCAATTTCCATGGCTACTCCATACACATCTTGGGGAGGCAACCACAAGCCCACCACACAATAGTGTCTTAATCTGTTACTATGCCTTTGGGTTGTATGCATTCTATACCCACTAAGATGATCTTTCTAAAGTAAAACTTTGTTGAGGTTACTCACTGTATAAAATCCATCAATGGCTCTCCATTGCTGTCATGCAAAAACTCAAAGACATTTTAGGAAAGCTTAAAAGCTATCAACACCATAGATCCTTTATTGTCTTCTTGACAGTATCCAAATCAACACAATTTCCTTTCCATCATTAATATTGAAGCTCTTTCTAGCCTAGGGAACTCGTCCTTTTGGAGAAATTCCTTTTCTATACCCTAGGACAGAGCACAGGTATCAACCCCACTGAGAAGATGTCCCTATTCTTCCAAGTGTGCCCTTTCAAGGTGAGCCTATGGCATCCACTGCTGACCTCTACTAAGGTATCCTTCAATATTGCGTCGGAATTGTCTCTTTGCCTGTCTCTCTTTCTACTAGGTTGTAATTTCTGGGGGATTAGAGACTATATTATATCTTCCTATCTCCAGTAAATTGCAAAGTTCCTGGCACAGTACTATTAACTGAATGTCTTGTTATCATTTAATCAATTACATGATTTTGTGGGGTTCTATTTATGAGGCACTTTTCAGTAGGGGCACAAAGGGCAATTGTTCTAGACCAGGCAAAAGCTAACCTGATCAGAAATGATCTGGAGAGAGAGAATTTTTAAAACAATGGTAAAGATATATTTGATGTTGTGAAGAATTATGAACACATATATATTTCTGATAGATTCAGTTTTTACCCCTCCTATTACAATTCAACCAGCATGTAATGCTGGACTCTTTTTCCTTCTAAAGCAGAAAGTTCTTTCCCTTGATGGAAAATTTTAAGTACTCCATATTATCTACTGCCTAACGTGTAAATTTCTTATGGTTGCATCCAGTCTTCCACATTAGGTCCCTTATCTGTGATAGTAGAGAAGAAGAAATTACTCTGTAGGGCTTACCATCTGAATTTCTGCTTCCAAAAGGAGAAACAAAATAATTCACATGGGCATACACTCTTTGTTAAGAAAGATACCAAGGTGGACTTTTGCAGTGTGATAGTAAATCTTCAAGGTATCGTCCAGAAGACAGCAGTGAGATAAAATGAAGTAAATTGTTTTGTGTAGCACAGTAAGAAGCTATTTTCACATATTGAGGCAAGTAGGAAGGATGAGAAGATCTTGGAGGTAGCAAAGGTAAGATAATCCTAGCAAAATACCAAGAAGCTAGTTATTTTTCATGTGACAGGGTGTAGGACAGATCAATGCATACCTTTTCTTAGAAATAGAACCTCCTAAATTTTAGTTAGGCACCTGGCTGTCATACTAATAGCTACATTTCCCAGCCTCTCTTGCAGCTAGGCTAGATGTCACCAGATGACTAGTGGGGGAACAATAAGTTTTGACCAGAAGTATTCAGCTTATGGCTAGTCTGTATAAAAAAAGACACCCACTTGCCCTGCGCTTTCTCCTTCCCCTCCCATGGACTGGAAAATGATGGGCATAAAAGCCACCCTTTGAGCAGAATAGAGCTACTACACTGGTCTCATTCTGCTCATCTCTGTACTTCTCTGTACATCTTTGGATTACTCTGTGCTCTCACTGTATGTGAGATTGAAATAAACTTCTATTTTACTTGAACCAATCAATTCTTGGTTCACTTTGTTTCAGTAAGATTTGACTATTACTAACAAGGATTATCATATCTAATTTTTAGATCTTTCTTATGCTCTTCTACAATTTATTCATCCTGTTACTCCAACACTTCAATAAAGCCTCCTACATTTTCATTCTTATGTAAGTGATTGGCATGTGCCCCAAAAAAGGACAATTTGGAAAAGAATAGAACTTGCAGAAATTAAGAAGTAGGAGCAGAAAATTAGAGTCAGAAGGGAGGATAAGAAACATAAGTTCTCTGTGAATCCCCAGAGAAATGCAGAGGAAAAAATGAATTTTCTTTTCCATTTGCACCAGTGGTTTTAGTTAAAGCCTGAAGACAAGCTATCCTACCTTGGAGGACCAGAGCTTCTCACATAAGTGACTTTTGAGTTACTTTACTTTTCCCATCTCATCCCTTACTATCTCTCATTAATGAACCCATTGTTCTATTGAAAATATGTACAGTTCCCTGGCTTCAGAATAGGTCTGCTCTTAAGGAGACTATTTTCCTCAAGCTTTCTCCCTTCATCATCACTTGTTTCTCCCTGCCTTTTACTACAGTTCCTCATTTTAGCAATTTATTATTTAGAACATTTGAAGAGAAGTCTTGTGTATAGATACCAAAATTGTCTAGGATATTGGAAAGAAATTTAACAGTATCTTTTATCTCTTCTTTTATATTTGTTATTTAGTCTTTTCAATCCTGTAAAAGTGTGGTGATGTTGAAAATCCATAAATATCTAGAGATTACAATAGATTTATAAGATTTCTCACATATACATTTAGGAATCTTATATTTAAATGGTATTGGAAAATGAATGACTCAGATAATGTGTGGTGTGCCTTGACTCTATTTCCCAGAGAAGTTAATTACCTGTTATCAACCGTTTATTAGCATGTTATGAGTAAGAGTAGCTAAAAGTATAGTTTGCTACTTTCCATTATATAATTAAACTCCCTCCCCTTATAATTTGTCACTGAATCTATTTATAATTTACTTTGCTTGTGCTTTGAGTTTTTATTTTTTCAGCAATGTATGTAAAGACAATTTTAGAATAATTGTCCTTATTAAACTTGCCTTCATCTCACAAAAATGTGATCAGTGACATAATTCATTTACTTATTGACAATTTCTTCTTTAATAAAAGTTTACTGATTCTCTAATAGATTCTAAAACCTGAGGAGGACATTTGAGACACTGGTCTGTGTCTTATTCTTAAAAAAATTACAGTTGAGAAGAAGGGGTGAACAATGTAAACAATGCATTATAACTAAGCGATACGTATGCAGTATGCATTTTAGCAGTATGAACTTCAGCATAAAAACTATGAACATATTTATTTAATTTTCTATTTACTTGCTCAAGTCTATCATGGCTCTATTGGTGGGCAACATTATCTCTTGGTAACTCTACCTGCATTTACACTAATTCCTCTTGAAATTGGCTTGTCAGTCCAGCAACTATAACCAAGCAGAGGGTCAATTACAGTCTGAAATGCCCACCTCTGCTGTTGATTCTTGCTGCCACAGCTACTGAAGTCCTCTATACAGAGACTCAAGTTGGTGTCACAGTGGCTTTTCACTGGTTAACATTTTAGCTAATGTTGCAGTGGTTCTTCAGTGAGAACATAGCTCATCCCATTGCAACTTTCTGCCATGACCACTCTTGGCCTTTCAAGACTACAGTACAGGTGTAAGAATTTCCATTCAAAGGTTATCAGTTAGAATGCCAGCTTGCTCCAAGCATATTGTTTCAGGATTTAATAATGTTTCAACATCTGTAAATCCCAGTAGTCATGTCCTCCTTATCTCCCTGACAATCCTCTTTCCTTGAAATCTGGATTACTTTTTCATCATCCAGGGAGGTTACCCTTGAATCTTTGATCCTACATTACTCTTCTGATGGAAACTAACCCTAGAAATTCTTTGGAGACTTTATCAAGCTTCTAAAGGGGTTTCCTTTAAAGACTTTTCAGCTTTTGTCTTCTTAAAGTAGAGAAAAAATTTTAAATTCAACTTTAACGTCTAATGTGGCATCCTACAACTACTATTACAATTGTTATTGCTGAATTACAGGGACCAGCAGTGGCCCAAAACAGTGGTGATCACTTTTGCTTAGCAAGATGGTTTCTGAAAAGACATCATGGAGAAACTAATGCATGGATTAAATATTGAGACATGAATATGTGTTAGGCTGATTGGACAAGGTGGTAAAGAACAGTCCAATACAGGACCTGTGAAAATGCACTCAGAGGTGAGACACATGACAGTACTTTTTGGAAATAATTTGGTGTGGCTGATAGCTTAAATCTGAATGCAGATCAGTGTAAGACAGGTCATGGCAGGCGATAAAGTTAAACTGTGGACACTGTAGAATGCCCTGCTAAGAATTTTGGTCATAATCCCATAGTCAGCACAATGGTAAGTGAATTTAAAGATTTTAATTAGATCTCTGATATGATTATATTTCAATCTGAGTCATCACTCACCTAGTAATAGTGTGGGTGATACAATGGAGGTATTTGAAAATTTTAATCTCTTAGATAAGTAATGAGAAGAGATTCAACTGTATACAGAAGTTGCATTGACAAATCTGGATCATGATCAAGGCCCTTGATACACTTAAACAAAGAAGGTTAGTATAATTTTTTTTTTTTTTTTTTTTTTTTTTTACTTATTTTAGGCTTTTGTTTTTTAACCATGCCAGGTAATTTCTGTTCAGGATTTAATTCAGTTTTTTCTGTCTCTGCTGATAATTTGGTCTCAGGTCCATTCATCACCCCTCTCCATTTACCTTGTTTTGTAGTGAGCTGATCCCTGCAATTTACTTTTATCCAGAGCTTCCTTGTTAATAGCTTCTATGCAGTCTCCACCAACAGGAAGCACTGGCAAGAAGAATAAAGAAGGCAGGACTTGTCTCTCCAACGTCTCAGCTTCAGGTGGCACCCCCAGCTGTGGCTGCATCTCCTTAGCTGTTCTGACTTCCAACAAAAGAGCCCCTTCCTGTTAATCCGTCCTCCTTCTAACCAAGCAGCCACTTCATAGTCCCAGATCCCAGGCTCCGTAATATCAACTCTTCTTTTCATGGCTCTAATCTTACAGTGTTGGATGGACATATTAATTATCTCTGGTTTGCCTCATGGTGTCCATTTTGGCCTTTCAGCTCATTGAAGACTTCAGCAGCCACTTCTGTATATTAAGTACCCTCTTTCAAACTATCAAACCTGAACTCTTTTTCCCTCGCTGAACACTGATGGAATTTTATTAGCTTGTATTACCAGTATTCAGTGACTGGAAGAGCTGGCCACACTCTCTGCAGAGAGGATCGTGACTGTGTATGATTTTACATTCTTCAAAACATTTCACGTTGTTTTTTCCATGTTGTCTTTAAAAGAATCCTGTGAGGAGGCTCAGGGATCCAGAGATATGTGATGTCTTCCCTAAGTTTACAACAGAAACTATCAGCACCATAAGAACAACTGCAAGAAAAAAAAGTTCCTTATTCAGCATCTGAAACTACACTGCATTGCCTTTTCTTGGTGGATTAATGTCTTTGATTCCTTCTAACTGTGTTATATATGTTGCCTTATACTTTTTTTTAAAGAGATACTTCTTGAAACCATTCAAAAAATAAAATTTAAATATATGTATGTATGTGTATATATATATAGTTAGTTCACATAACTGATGCCAGTGTTGAAAGTTTTTATATTAAACTTAGTATTTTTCTACGAATCAGTTTACTAAGATCAAAATATTTCTTCCAAGAATTTAGAACTTTGGAAAAATTTCTGGTAAAATAGAAAGGGCAAATTTGAATTTTCAATTCAGGTTTAGCTTGTAAATAGTTGTGAGAAAGGTGAGATGCCCATCCTTCTCTATCACCACCACCACCACTATTTCTGTTCTGCTTCTGAGAACCCTGAGAATCTTAGCACAGTCCAAATATTTATAATAGGATATAAATTTGACCATAATTCTAAGGAACACTTCCTTAATCTGAGTAAGACTGCCCTAGAGCATCAGGTTGAGACTACTGAATGCAGGAAAATTCAAAATATCTCTGAAGTCACCACCCAGTCTGGAGAATTTTGAACAAGTACAGAAACAGAAGTTTCCTCTCCATGCTGCTCTGAGGAAGCTCCTGCTGGAGCTGCACTTGGCCTGAGGGCACCAGCACTCCCTATTTATGGCCAGCTGTGCATCTAGTTTTTTCAAAGCCAACTTTATTCTAGTCACCATGGCCTGAGATCTTGGAGTCACCTTTAACTCCCCATCTCCCACTGTTGTCTGGTTCTAAACAAGGACTAAGTCTACCTTATCCTTTCTGAATATTTCTGCCATCTTCCTGCCTTTTTTCATCACCATTAATTTTTATGTTAGTCTCTCATATCCCTCTGGGGATGTATTATTCCCTGCTTCTTCGCTCTAAATGGTCCGGTTCATCCTAAAACTGTTTCATCAGATCATTGCTCTACAGGAATAGCTTGGCTCCTTACTGCCTGTGGGTTAAACTCCAGATTATGTCATTGGGATGACTGTAAGGTTACTCACAATTAGACTTATCCTGTTTTTGGAAAATTATCTATACATAATACACACTACTTCCTTTTAAAATTCCAATTCTAGAAAGATAATATTTATTCAGTGACTCTCAAGTGATATGTATGTGCATATGTATACATAGTTACTTCAACTAATTTTATTTTTACCCTATTTCTATTCTTCAAATGTCCTCCTCCTCTTCCTAGCTCATTATTACATATCTGTCAAGTTTCATGCAAATGCCATTTCCTTTTAAATTATTTCCTGATTATTCATTATGATTCGTCATCCAACTCTTATGTTATACCATTGTGTGTGTGTATATAATTATATCCTGAAGTCTCATCTCCTTATTGAAATTATAAGCATATTAGAAATGGGAGCTAATAATGTAGACTTCTTTGTATGCTAGCATCATCTAACCTGATACTTCGAGTTCCTTAGTATAATAGGAATCAAGGAAATATTTGTTTATTCCTCATTAGGCTGTCCTGA
Organism: Camelus ferus; assembly: GCF_009834535.1. Lineage (NCBI taxonomy): Eukaryota > Metazoa > Chordata > Mammalia > Artiodactyla > Camelidae > Camelus > Camelus ferus. Next base: position 21,243,549 of record NC_045698.1, on the reverse strand, counting down.
TTCTAACCTAATGTAGCCTAGAGGACAAATGGGCACGTAGCATTTGTGGTTTTGCTTGGAAATAAAAGCAGATGTTTTATTGAGTATCAATATTTTTACATTTATTTACTAATTTCAATGTCTAAAACATCTTTAAACATTTTGAGGGTTTTTCAGTTCCCTCAATTTTTGTCATTTTTTAAAAAAAGCTATCAAAACTTCAATGCATAGACCCTTCAGCTGGAATGTACAAATGTTTATTTTTAACCTTCTTTCTGTCACTTCAAATCCCAGATTTTTATGTATAATTTAAATGCAGTAATCTGACAAGTGAATGGCTATGATTTATTTATTGGATAAACTACATAGCAAATTCATATATTTCCGTGTATTAGAAAATAACAGATTGGTACTTAAAAGAGCCAAAATCCAAGAAAACACAAACAAAAACACCACCAAAGATTTGTTTTGTACCATTTATTTTCAATGTGGTTTAATTGCACTGAAATTTTAATTGAGCTGTAATTGCATTTTATTGCATGCATTTGTATGAGTTAAAAAATACTTAGAGCTGAAATGTGGTGGATGAAACAATTTCATGCATATAGTGAAACAGTTAGCATAAAGAAAAGTTTTATCTCTTTTATAGTATCACTATCAGGAACTTTAAAAGTTAGGCTTACAATCCAATCACATTTTATTCATCTGTGTTCTTTAGTTTGTGTTTATCCTCTTTCTCACCTCCAGATATACTTACTCCTTCTCAGTTCTTCCCTGCACTGTTCTGCGCCCTGAGAGTTTGAACCTTTGTAGGTACCCTTGTCCTTCGGCTTTATGTTGGTTTCAGCCAGTGGGAGGCACTTGAAGGGGATGAAAGCTATGGGGAAAGACTGGTGTGGGTGTTGACTTAACTTTTGGTGGCTCCCTTCCTCTGTGCCTATAGCTCCTTTTGGTTATTTGTCATCCAGGGGTCTAGCTCTGGCTGGGCTCTCATAAACACTGCACCTTCCCCATGTCTCTTCCACTCAGGGTGATACTGGCTTCCTTTTGTTGCTAATTCCTGGGTGTTTATCTTTCCTTCATATCCTTAACTTCACCTTCTCCTCTGTGTCAGGTCCCTCCACTGAATCTCACTCCAATTAAATACTTTGAAGAGTATCTGTTCCTTGCTGGGAACTAAACTGCTATGTCATCCATACAAATGGATAAATCAGTTTCTTTTGTGTCTTTAATGTACATATGAGATATAAATAATGTTCAACTAGAAAAAAAGTTAACTCTCTAATAAATACAGCATGTGAGATTAGTTTCCAGACTTATTCATTTAGCACCAATTAAAGTGTAACTATACGTCACTTTGCAAAACTGTTGGATTCAAATGCTCATTATTGCTTACGCCAGATTAAAAGTTCTCCTATGTTTATTTACGCCAATGTTTATTGATTGACATGCAAGTTCTGTTTTAACCCTAAAACACACTACCTCCAACGTTAGATATTGCCCACATGTCTAGGTAAGGAAATGGGCTACCACTGTGTATGGCTAATTGAATCTGTATTTGATCTAGACTACCAGGAAATCTCTTGACAATGACATGGGTTTTTCAGTTTAAATATTTCCATTTCCGTGGCTCTCTATCTATTGCTAAGTCACCTACATTTTATACCTAAATTTTATTCTATACTTAAAACTTTTCTAAGAGGGAGAAATTAATTCTTGGTTCTTTTTTTTTTTTTTCCCTTTTCAGAATCTCACCACAGTTTTTCAGCTTGTCGTGAGTGTACTCAAAGACCAGATTTATTAAGGTCTCACAATTATTCTTGTTTGTTCCCTCCCTATTTATCTATTTTAATGGGCCATTAGCTACTCTCCAGAAGATTTTAGCAGATGTAGCATTATTTTCCCAGGTTCAATATTTGCAAAGCCGTAAGCAGTTTATTGGCCATTTCTAACAAGAAACAATTCCTGAAATTTTTATCCATTTTGTTTACAGAGTTAGCTGAGATCTGTTCGGTATGCAGAGCCATGATGATTTTCACAGCCAGGCACGGATAGCAACTGTTGAAGAGGGTCTGTCAGAAAAGGGTTACGTCACAGCTTAAGGAATGAGACTAAAAATTGAGCCAGCAAACGATCTTTATTTAGTATTAGGGTATTTAATTTATATTTTTGTCTACACTTATAACCTGTAAACTATAATAATAAGGGCTGGTGCTTTACTGAGGGCTTCATGTGTGCCAGGTACTATAAGTGCTGTTTACATCACCCTGTTTAAATCTCCCCAATATTTTACACAACATACTAATATAATCCACAATTGTAGAAAAATAAATAAAAGAGTAGAGTAGTTCAGTTAACATGCCTATAATCACACAGCTGGTATATGGTAGAGAAATATCTCAGATTAAGTCTGTGTAACCCAGAGCCCCAAAGGCTCTCCCAAGCACTTGTGAGGACCTTTCATAATGCTTGTAAGTGAAATTGTAGCATAATCACACATATATTAGTGAAATAATTTGAAGGATATTTGTCCAGAGTCAAGGTATTTAGGCAGTATTAAATATACTAGACCTAAATTTTCTTTCTTATTTCATGTCTGACAAATGGGAATAAAATAAGAATAAGAGAAAGCTCTAATTAAAAAATAATTAATATTCTTTCTATTTGTGTCAATTTTTCATTACTATTTAAATATTATTTTTCAAATTGGAATACAGGTCATAGATAGCATTTTCAATTTCTATAGACATGCAAGTTGCTGCCTCCTGTTTTTTTTTCTCCTTTTGCTATTTCATTTCTTGAATAAAGGTCTTTTGCAATATCAGGATCATCTTACATTGATTAGAAAAAACATATGTGATATTGTAAATGTCATTTCTGTCAGCCGCAAGTTATTTTTTTTCTATTCACACTTACGCAGGGCTTTAATTTATCATGTCATCTACCATCTGGTTTTCAGGAGAGATTTTTATTACATTTTAATAAAGAGCATATTGAAGAAAGCAATTTTTGTTGCGAAGTAAAGTGTACAGGCATTTAGGTTTTTCCCTGATAACTATTCATTGATAATTATTTGTCATTTAAAATATTGATTACTCTATTTTATGTTTGCATGGAAAAACTCATCTAGCCTTCTAAGTGTGTTTAGGGTCATACTATATACAAAATACCATATTAGATATGATATCTACTAGATCAAGGTAATTTTAAAATTCAAAACTCTTTTATTTTTAAGTTTATAAATGTGTTTGTTTGGAGAGGTAGCAAGTGTATCCTGGCACATGTGTCTTAAAGCTTTAACAATTTTTTTCAAGTTCTTATTCAGCCAACTCATGTTGCTCCTCAAAGAGAAGATTCTTTCCAAATCTATTACTTATTGTTCCCTTAATGAGACTAATCAATATTGACTCAGCCCCAAAGAATCAGGATTAGATCACCCCTTTGACACTGGAATTTCCTGTAAACAATGACTCCATTGTGAATAATCTATGGATGGATTCATGAGTATAAAGCAGGATTTTAGCTACCCAAGGCCAGCTGTATTTTATTTTAATGCATCTTCCTCTATAAAATGTTATTGACTTATGCAAATGCAGTATTCCAGGGGTTTTCTACCTAGACAAATATTCATTGTAGGATTTTTGGATCATAGTGCAGTGCCATCTTTTCTACAAAAAATAAAATGTCTGGCGTCTCTACATCCTGCACTTCAGTCTCCTTCAATTCTGATCTCAAAACAATGATCTGATTAAGGGAAAATACAAAGGAAATAGCAACATTCATAGACTACCCTGGCTTCATTCATTCATTCCTTCTCTGGAACTTTTGACAGATTTCCCTTACTTTTCTCATTTGCTTTCAGTTCTGGAATTCCAGGAGGCAGTCAGATAGACATTGGGGAAACTTTGATCTCCCTGTATTTAATTAGGGAAACCAACAGGATCTTTTATGTTTAGAGGCCAGTGATGTGTAAAAAGCTATGTTTAATGTGAAGCCTGACAAATTGTGGTGAGTATTTTTGGACAGCAGACCTAGCAGGCCTTTTGTTGTCTGTGCACAGTCAGCTTTTGGCTCAAAGAGAATGGATTAACATAAAAAGAGAATCCTCCATTCCTGGGGCATGCCTGGAAAGCATGAATCTGCTACTTTTGATTCCTTTTTTTTTTTTTTCCTGAGTTATGTCAGGTACAATATAAAACCATCTACAATGTATAGGTTTTAGCTTTTAAAAAAAAATTGGCTTTAGCTAAGTAGAGCCTCTCAGTTTCCCTTGGGGTAAAATAATAATATCTATTCCCTCTGTATCACAGAGCAGTCTCCCAAGGATTAATAAGCTAATGAATTGAAATCACTTTGTGTTTCGCAGTGATATTATCGTGTATTATAATATATCAGACTGGAAAATATATAACCTCCAATGGGGAGACATAAAAAATTCTCTGAGAATTTTCAGTGCAAGTTATAGCTACACAATGATGAGTTTGATTTTTTTTTTTTTTCTGGGTAAGGGGCAGTGCATGTTTGTGACACTTACTTATATGGTACCTAAACATTGGGGCAGGGCCTCTAAGTTTCAGTTTCTCCTAATCACCATGGAAAGACTCAGGATCTAAACACACCTGATCCACAAACTCAGGTAGTGCTGCAGCTTCTGTCAAGCTGAGATGTAATCAGTTGCCCTGGCCCCTAGGGCCCACTTCTGTGGCTTCTCCTCCCATCACAGCCTGGGATGTTCCCCTACATCTCTGGGGGGATTGCTGGGAAATCAGTGTTAACTTTCAAGCATGGAGAAGATGGATGGTCCTCAGTCTCCTGGAACATCCTGAAGAGTCTCCCTTCCCTCTGCTTTGGCATCCCATCCCTTCAATGGGCACTGGTCACTTTTCCTAACATAATCCTTCAGAAAACACAGGTTGAATAACTATAGGCTAAAATGCCCTATAAATGAAAAAAAGAAATCTATCTGCAATAAAACCAGAAACCCCATCTCAATCTCCATTCTGAGCAGCTTCCTTATTATGCAGGTGACTCTTCCAACAGCCTGGCCTCCTAGATTCCTGGATGCCCCAAATACAACATTTATCTACGATTTACTTCAGCAGAATGCACATGATACTTGCAGAAACAAGAAGAAAAGACAATAATGATCATGTCCACTACGTGTTCAAGAAGATATTCCTTGACCCCCTTACCCCTGCACTCACCCAATCCTTGTATTCAGCAGTTTATTAGCATATTTACCTGTTTCATTTTTTCCCTCGTTTTTTAGGACTATACCTCAATTTATTTTCTTTAATTTTATTCATGATACCCTTTCTCTTCTTTCCTCCTCTTGGCTTTCTCCATTAATGATTCTTGATTTCCTTTATATTTTCAATTAAAAAATAGTTTATTTCCACATTTTTGTTCAATTAGTTGTTAATTATTTAGTTCTGTTCAATGTATATTTCTGAATACTCAATTCATGCAAATTAACTTGATATCTGAGCACCAGACATTAGTTTTAAAAAGTCTTTCTTCGACCTGACTTACACATTAAAGAAACCTTACAGAGTTCTTTTTTCTTACATCTCCAAATATCTTGAAATACCGACACTGTGTTCAATTTTTCCTCCTGAAACCCTTTAATTCATTTTTCTTTGGCTTTTGGCCCTATCACCAAGTAAAACTATACTGAAGGTCAATAATGACCTTCTTCTTAAAAAACCTAATGCCTACTTTTTAGATATCATTTTAAAGTGTATTTCTACTGCACATGACACTGTAGAACAAAGGTTATATTTAATACTATTTTTTTTTTCAATTTTCGTGAAGGTGCACCTTCTTGAACCTGCTTTTACTGCACCACTCCAACTCAGCTTCTCTAGTTTCCTTGTTTTTCACAATTCCCTTCACTGATGCATTTTCTCTGCAGCATCTATTGATGCCCCTGATTCCTTCACCCTATTCTAAGAGTTTTCCCTGGATCTTATCAACTTCCTCATGAGGCTTCAGGTATAACCTTTATATAGGTTTAGACCATCTTTCCCATTTGGACGATTGCCTGTGTTCCTAATTTGCAATGTGACTGTCCACAGGGCATTTTCAATGAGGCTGCTTTAATCTGCCTCTCAGTATTTCCCAACCTGAGCTCATTATTTTCACAAAAATATTCCCCACTCATAGTTAGCATCTACATTAATGATATTATTATAGCCTCTCTGGTAGAAATCATTTGCTTTTGTGACAAACACATGCAACAAAGATCTGATATGGTTACAGTTTAAATTGTTTTATTTAAAAAGAAAGTGTACTCTTTTCTTTTTCTAGATCAAAGTCATATAATATTAGATCTAAGGAACTTCAGAGATCATTAATTTCCCCATTGTTTAGATGAGTTTAGACGAGAATGCTGAAGCTTTGCAGGGAAAAAGAAATTGTCTCCACGTTAGTTAATTACTAAGCCAATTTTAAACCAAGTTTCTCTTCCTTCCAGTCTAATGATTCCAATTTTCTTTCTGCTGCCTTCGTTTATGAACTTTCTTCCTACCTTCCTAAGGATCCTCTAATAGATCCTTTACTCCACCCCCATTATTGATTTATTATACATACATTTGATGCCTCTTAAATGTCATACATTGAATTATCCTTATTATATTGCACATAAAGTAATGTTGCCTGCTGAGGAAAAATAATGACTCCACAATTTTTTAAAAATAAAATTCTAATTCTTTGGAAAGGTGCACTTTGACCTGGTCCTAAGTCTTTTCAGATTCATTTTCTACTACTCTTCCCAGATGCTCTCTGTTCCAGTTTCATTCAGATAATCTGTTTTTTAATGACACCAGGAAATCGCACAGGTCACTGTTTTTGCCTATACCTCATGCTTTCTCAGGGTCAAATGCCTTTCTTCCAATCTTACAAAAGAGTTTCCCTTCTTTCTTCAAAGTGAAGTGTGAACACCATTATAGCAAGGTGGATAAAAGTTCATGTTTTGGAATCACAGAGTTCTGGATTTGAATTCTGACCCTGATATCAGCAATGTGACCCTAAATTAGTACCTTTAACAATGTCGAGTGAGAGTTCAATGATTAGTAAATGGCCTTACTATTATTTACCTCCCCAGAGTAGTATAAAGATTAGACAAGATAAAGCGTGTAAAGATCTAGCATTGCTATTGCTGTTAGAATTGGTAACATAGGAAGAATAAAAGGAAAAATAAGGAGGATTAAAGGAGGCGGATTCTTAGTATATTTAACTTACTACCCTCTTTAAAATTCATCTTTCCTTTTTTTTCTCCTAGTGCTTTTTTTGTAGCCTATTAAAGTGTTTCTCACAGATTTTGTTTAACAGGGCATGTGTGTTGCAACTGTCTTATCATCAGTAACAAATTCAGGGAAAGTATTTTATCAGTGTCTACTGCATCACTGTGTACAGAGTAGGCTCTCAGGAAGAACTGAAATAATTAACACGAGGTGGCTCAGATAAAGGGCAATAGGAATGCATGGGCTGTCTGAGGAAGAGACGGATCATATCACATGATCAGTCTCTCAGTTTACACAGTCAGAATGCTTTCTATTCTACATCACAGACTCTGTTGCTAGATATTCGAGGAAACAAAATCAAGCTGACCACAGAACGAGGATTTGTTGGCACAGTCTCTTCTCTGTTATTGATTTGTGGTTGTTAGGCAACGCTTTTCTTAGATTTCTCAGCTGAATGAAGATAAAAATATTGACTTGTGCCAATTAAATCCACATAGATTAGTGCTTTAAACACAAATATGTACCCTTAAAGCCCCCCAAATGCACTAATTTAAGTAAATAAGATTGCTTTTGCTGGAATTAACAATTATTGGTAACTCTAGAGGGAGGCTATGCTTACTCCATACATATCTACTTGAATTTCAGGCATATTTAATTGTGCATTTTAATATATGAAAGTGGCTTTTGGTCTTGGCATTAAGACCCTTGTGTTTTTGTTTAATAACATTGACTCATAGAAAATATCTTTGAAATTTAAACACAAATCCCACTTTTTATAACTAAAATTCATTATGCTTAAAATGTGGATTGACTGATAATTATAAAAAAAAACTGCGTACATTTTACCATCTATAATCTCTTCAGTTTTAGTATGTGAATCTTAGGGTTTCAAGTATTAAAGGAGGTTGTGTATTCATGAAAAAATTCTCCTAAGTAATAATCTTTGAGTTGCAATTAGGGGATATTTGGGGGAAGTAACGTATTTGATGAATAAATTTTTAAGAATCTATATAGATTGATATCATATTTGGCAAAATGAATTTCTTCAAAATGATGGTTTTAAATACTGAGAAAAATGACATATATCGATATCATTGTCTCCAGGTATCAATTGTAATTTTAGTCTTGATATTTTAAAGCTGTATTTATTTTATCAGTGAAGATGTTCAACTTCATTGTGAAGCAGTGAAATTTGATTGGTGGAATATATCTAAATTAACCTTCCTTACATACTTTGTACATGATTAGAATACTTATCTCCTTAATAAAGTTCAAGTTACCTCAGAAACGTCCTTGATAGTAGATTTACCTTCAACAAGACACCACTAATTATCTTAGATTGTAATTTATTTATTAAGTTTGACAAGTTTCTTCACAGAGATTATCTCATTCTAGCACCAAAACAGTACTGTGAAGGAATCTTCCCTTTAAATAAGTGGAGAACCCTAAGTTCAAGGAAGTTACATAATTTGACCAAAGCTAAATAACTAGTAAGTAAGCCATGTAACTAGCAAAACTTAGCTCTGAAGGATGATCTTATGACTCAACATGACTGCTCATTCAGCCTTTTCTTTGTTCAACATTTTTTTGTGTGTGATCCAAGAACTACTTTAAGCCTTAAGATTATATGAAGAAAACAAAACAGATGAGGTCAGTACTCTTGTGGCATTTATATGCTACCAAGGGGGATAGATAGTAAACAAATACCTTCATATAGAGAGTAGTCCCATAAATACAATAAAACTGAGTAATGTGAGGGTGATATATGGAGGGTAGGGTTATTCTTGGATTAGAGAGTTCCAAAATACCTTTTTGATCTGCAATGCCATTAAGAAAAAAAGAAAAACAAGTCATCTACACTAAGACCTAGAAGAAGGAAGAATTTAGTTCACTTTTTCTTAAGTATAAATGTTCTATATACTAATTGCATTTTTCACTCATAGTTTTTTCTTTGTGTGCTATCTAGTATTGAAGGTAGATGTACTATTCATACATACATGGTCTAAGAAATGAGCTAAACTATGTGATGTATTTCTCTATCACATGGTGCAGTATACTTAACAGATTTTAAAGTCTCTGACAGAACTTTGCTATATTTTAGAGATGCCAATAAAGTTAAAATTAATTCAAATAAAACAATCTCAGAAATGTTTGGGACTTGTGTTATTTGCCTACAAATGTAAGGATATATACAAACGAGACTCTGTTGCTAATTTCCCCTAATATTCAACTAATATTAGAAACATTGCCTTTAAAATGTTGTCGCAGAATCATGGAAAATAGTTTTATAATAAATCTCAGAGGTCATCTAGTCCAAATCCCTGCAAGGTGCAGATACACATTTATTGTAACAAATCCAATCAAACTATTTTCCAGCAAAAGACCCTGATGATTTCTCATAATCCTTAGTATAAAGCTTGAAGTCATTAATGTGACTAATAAGGCCACATATGAGAAGGGATTCTAATTTAGTATGTCTTAATCCCATAGGCGTTCCCTTTATATGACAGCTAAGGTGGAAAGTTCTGTCTTCTAGGGATATAGGGGATGTCTGCTTTCTTTGCAATAATCACTAAACTGAAACACACACACATATATTCTAAGTTAGTGAGAAAATGATGGCTTAACTTTGAACAAAATTTTAAAAAAGTTCTTTTCTCTAAGTCACAAATTTCATATTTAAAAAATGAAGATTTATTCATTTTTTCCCTTTCTCCTTATTCAGGCAAATATTCATTTATTTATTGTCTAATTTACGTCAAACATTATGAAATGATTACAATACCACAGTGAATAACCTACCTGGGATTTCGTCTCTCAAAAGTCTTACATTCTACTTACGCTCTCATGAGGGAGATAGATATAATACCCATGGAAAAGAAAGAATGAATTACATAAGTTGTTATGAAGGAAATAAATAGGCTTAGGAAATAGAGAAAAGCAGGCAGATGTTAAAGGCTGAGTTAAGGATAAGTTTAATTTCTGTAAAGAGCCAGGGGAAGGATGTTACCAAGGAAAAGGAAGAACAAGGGGAAAGTCCCCATGTGGCATGGAGCTTAGTGCTCTCCGAGAAGTAGCAGAAAGCCAGTGTGTTAGGAAGTTAGTGACCAAACGCTGTGTCGTCCATCAGTCCTCAAATGTGCTTGGAGATGTTGAGAGGGCTCAGGTCAAGCATGGGGCAGTTTTAGGTTTAATTCTAAGAAAAGGCAAATCTTGAGAGGTTTTTAGGCAAAAGAATTCCATTCCATTTATATTTGTCAAATGATTACTCAGATTGTGAGTGACTGGTTAGGAAGCAAAAATGGAACTGGGAAGACCAGTACAATGGTTATTGAGTTATTTCTGGGGATAGAAGATAGTGTGAAGAGGCTGATGACAATTGATATGAAATGTGGGTACATTTGGGGAACATTTTGGAGGTAGAATCAACAGAAATTGATAATATAATATAAGGAAAAGGAATTTAACAAATATGGACCCCTCACTTCTGATTTTAGTAAGTAGGTGAATAGTGGTATTAATTAGAAGAAAATACATTTGTAGATTTTTGTAAACATGTATTAGGAAAGATCTTTTAAGCCTGATAAGAAGAGAAAAAAAATCATTTAAAAAATATATGGTGTAGTTAAAAAATTATGTTTAAAATACCTTTTACTTCACTAATAGTGAATGTTTTTATAAGAAAATCTGCAAACTAGTAAATAAATAAAAAGGTCACCATTTATGAAAAATAAAGTTTATGTGCACTTTGGAAAGAAGTTTCACATTTGAAATAAGAAAAATAAGGCAAACTCTCCAGAAGAGTAGTGAGCAATTGTCATCATAGACAACTTAAAAAAAAAAAAGAAAGAAAAACAAATGACAGATATATTCTGCTTCATTGGAGATCAAGACAGTAAAATTTTTTACCAATAAAACTGTCAGAATAAAATAAAAAATAACTTTTGAGGCAAGAACGTGAGGGAAACAGTTATTTTAATTCACTTCAGGAGGAAAAGTAAGTTTGATGTAACCCTTTGCAGGAAAAAAAAAAGTCAATACATAGCAACAGTGTTTAAAATAAACTTTGACACAATAATTCCTGTTCTAGGATATTAACAAAAAATAAGTATGTGTACAAATGTTACTTATATAATTGTGATATTGTCTATAATAAAATCTTAGAACTCACTATTCTATTGTACAAGATTGGCCAAGTACACTACTGTAAATGCATTTTTGAAGAATACTATTGACATGTAAAGATATCTACAATATATTGTTATATGAGCATGTACATTTTAAAAACATTACACACATCATATTTATGTTTTGTACGAAACAAAAATAATGTATAGTTAAGGAGAGGATGGATGAGATGGGTTGATAAATAGATGATAAATAGTGTTAAAAAATAAGACATCAGGTCCAAAATGTAGTCACTTATACTTAGCCACATCACTGAACTGAGATTTAACTTAACTACAGCTTAGCTCTTCCAGAAATGGTATTTTAATCCAGTTGATCAGGAATCACCTGATCATCACTAGTTAGGCAATCTGCCTGATAGACCCCTGCCATCCCCTAAAGGAAAGAAACTTTGCAATAACCAATCTGCTTTTTTGCCTAGTGTAACTTCCTTGTTCCTGCTCCCTGCTGGCTATGAATGTCTTTCATTTTGTACAGCTTTTTGGAGCTCCTTTCTATCTAGATAGGATGTTGCCAGATTCCAATTGGTTTTTGCTCAAATAAATTCTTAATATTTTTGATATGCCTCAGCTTATCTTTTAACAATAGATTAAAAAACAGACAGACAGATAAATAATAAGTAGATAGAGGAACAGGCAAAGCCCAGTGAGGGAAAGAGAAGTAGGAGTAGACAATTCAAGGAGAGGTAATTTATTACAGAAAATTGTCTACAAAGTTTTAGAAAGATAGAAGAAAAGAAAGGAAAGGGATAGAGTGGACCAGGGTGGGGTCTGGAAAGGTAGACAGAAAGAAAGGATACTTACAGCGATGAGAAAATGCTCATGCTCCTGTGACAGGGGCTGCAGAGCTGTGTCTACAGCTGTACCGTAGGAGATGTTATTTCAGGAGGTTATGGATGCACTGAAGAGGTACTGCTTCAGCCAAAGCTAAGAAGCATCAGAAAGGCATGTGCCTACTCCCTCCTTCTTTGTCCCCAAAATTGTGGTGTCAGCCAACTCCAATACTGGAGGCAATTGTCACATGTCAGAACTGGACGAAAGTATCCCCTCTCTTCCTTTTCCCCTGTGATCTCCTGCCAGTGCTTCTTGTTGTCATGAGTTACTCAGAAGCCATTAGTCAGGAAACAGAGTAGAATATAAAGGGCAGATGTGGTGCTAAAGGACAATAGGTAAACAACAGAAAGACAGATGGACGGATATAAGGTGAGGAGGAGAGATGTAGGGAGACAAGGCAGAAAGGCAGGAAAGGAGGAAGGTAGGAAATAAGAAGGAACAGAAGAAGGGAAGGAAAATAAAGCTTTAAGACATATACATCAAGAGTGTGAAGTGATTATCTTTGGATCTTCATACAAGGGTGCTTTTTATATTTTTTCAGTGACAATATATTTTTACTTTATTAAGAAAAAGAAAAAATATATTGAATTTTAAATAGATCACTACACTTTCTTTGAGGTGACCTAGCTTGCAGTTCTGACCTTGCCCTAAAGTCTACAATCCTAAGTAATTGTCTGATGCTATCAGCTACTTAATTTTCTTCCTATAGTACATATAAATATGAAAGTCATATAAATATGAAAGTCTATGTAATTTTGAATGTAACTATAATGCCATGCATTCACCATCTGTTTCTTTGAAGAGACTCTATTTTGTCAAAATTCATGTAAGTAAGAAGGGTAAGTCCTCTATGAAAGATAAGTTTCAGTGTTCCTCTGTAGAAAAAGTTCGTAGCAGAGTACTACACTACATTTTTATTACAGTTAAAAAATAAAATTAAGGCTACAAACACAGAATTCCTATACACAGAAATACACAGAACAGAGAGATTCAATATTCGTTCTGGATAAAACTATTCTTAAGAGTATTTGCTAATTTAAGTTAATGTATATTAAATATCTCTCTTTCCATATGTATATATCCCCATAATTATGACCTGATTTTTTAAACCCATCAATTTCTTGAAAATCAAATATATACATTGCATTAAATTCTATTGTTTTCTAAGTATTATTTTCTATAAGAGAGCTTTTGAGGATTAAGTTTTTGTTTTTGATGCAAAAGGAAGCACAAGCCTATAGTTATGTAAAATATTTGAGTCACTTTTCATTCCATTACTTAAAGTCATGCTCTTTATATTTATGTATACTTCTCCAAAATGTCAGAAAGTCAAAAAAAATGCATTCAGCTACTTGACATTAACATTCTAAAATCTCTTCTTAGTGTCTGCCATACAAAAATAAACTTAAAAAGTAACATTCTAACAAGTGAGAAGAATGTATCATTACCTATTGCATTACCTATCCTTGTCCTCCAAGTGTTGTTTAATTTTTACTCACCTGAAACAAAACTAATGTTTTGGAAACATGTTTTTCATGCTTTAAACAATCTATGTATGATGTACAGAATTTCTGTGAAAAAGATTTTACTTAGTGAAATAATGTAAAAATGGTAAGTTGTGAAATGGTATTTCAATAAATTCACAGGACAAATTTTGATATAAGGAAAAAAAAAGGTCGCCAAGAGGTTCTAATTTTTGAAATTTATGCCAATATAAATAAAGACAATATATTATAATTTTATTTTAAACCCAATATTTATATTGATTAATTATTTGTTATGATATGTTCCATTATTGTATATTTAATGATAATTTGCTTTATGTTATATTTTCAGTTTTATTGAGATAAAATTCACAAATAAAATACATTTAAAGTGTACAATGTAATGATTTATCACATGTGTACTTTGTGAAATGGTTACTACAATAAAGTTAACTAATATATCCATTACCTCACAGTTACCATTTTTGTATGTGTGTGGTGTATACTCTCTTAGCAAATTTTAAATACACAAAACATTATTAACGATCATCACCATGCTGTGTATTAGATACCACACTTTATTCGTCCTATAACTGAAGCCTTGTACCCTATGACCAGCATTTCCCCATCTCCCACATCCCCCAGCCCCTGGCAACTGATTCCTGTTTCTGTAAGTTTAACCTAGATTCCATATATAAGATATTACATTTGTTTAGCTAATTTTATTCAGCATAATATCCTTCAGTTTCACCCATATTATTGCAAATAGCAGGATTTTCTTCTTTTCCCTGGCTGGGTAATAGTCATATGTGTGTGTGTGTGTGTGTGTGTGTATATATAAAATATAACATATAATATAAATGTAACATTTTCTTTATCCATTCATCTGTCTGATTTCCTTGAATTATCTTTCTAAATTTTCTTGTAGCTGACTGTACTTCCTTAAAACAACTATTTTGAATGATTTAAGGAGCAAATTGCAGCTCTCCATTTCTTTGAGGTCAGTTACTGGAAAATTATTGTGTTCCTTTGGTGGTGTCATATTTCCATGATTTTTCACTTTCCTTGAAATCTTTCACTGCTGTCTTGACATTTGAATAAGCAGTCTCCTTCTTCTGTCTCTCCTGACTGGTTTGGGAGAGAAGTACCTCTGTCAGCCCTGTCAAGCACCCTGAAGCTTTCCCAGACCTCTTCTAGGGATAGCCTTGCTCCACACGTGTTGTTCCCTCGTTGGGGGGGGTAGTCCTGGGAGGCTGTGTGCTGTTGTTCTTCCAGCCCCTCCCTGACCGACCCTAGTCATGCAGTGGCAACCTCATTGTTCTGGGTGGGAGCAGCGGGCCTCTTCTGCAGCATGTCCCACACCTGCAGAGGCCAGGGGCTCACTCACAGGCTCTCACTTTCCCGTGAGAGGAATCACAGGCCGAGAAGGCCTCTTTTGGCGCTGAGCTTCTCCGCTTGGGTGATGTGGATAAAGTGAAACTGTTCCTCTGACCCTCAATACATCTAATCTCAGATTTTTTTTCGCTGGTGGTGAGCTGGAATTTCTGTGCTAGACTCTAGGACTTCTGCAAAGGCATTCCCATCCCGAGAGATTGTACACGTGGCTGTTTTCGTGGGGAAGACGGTAGAAAATGCCTATTCCGCCGTACCGCTGACGTCACTCCTCAGTGACTCTCTTTCAGATTGCACTTCCCAATCTCTCTCCGACTTGTCCAGTTTGTAATTATAACTAAGGTTGGATTAGGAGAGTGGGTGTAAGTGTTTTTACTATTGTTATTGTTGATTCTCATTTTATTTCTTTAATTTATAGATAAAATAAAAACAACAATAAAAGTAACAAGCATGATGACTTATACGTCTAATGTTAAATGTTTAAAAAATTTTATTGCCATATTCAGCTTGGGGAAAAAAGAGGAGGAGAATGAAAGAGAGAGACAAACAGAGAATTTTACTTTTGTTCTAACCAAAAAGGAAAACAAAAAATCAATGGTGTCGGATATTGCTTTTTTCTGTTACACTTGCATATATATGTTAGTCTGGTAAATACTGCTGTATTTTATTGTGGCATATGGTAGGATGGAAGAGAATTTATTCTGTTTTTACATTGTCTGGTCATATTCAACTAAACTCAAAGAAAATCTCCTTTGAGCTATTTTGTTGCTTTGTTACTGCTGTCTGCTTGAAGTTTCCACCGCCCACTGCTTGATGGTCAAAGACAATAGCCCTGATCTGGAGCCAGAAGACGCTCTTATTGCTCACATGGACCTCTGAACAGGAAGCTTCATCTTTATCTATGTGGGTTCTTAGAAATCTACTCCCAGCAATAGCAACCTGCTGACTACAGAGTGAATTTACACCGAATGCTGACATACCAGGAAATATAACTAGATCTCAGAGGCAATATCCACAGACCTATAAAGGAAACACATGAGGTTGGAATTCAAAGTGCTTGCACTCACCCACAGCTCTGGGCATTTATAAGACCCATAGATCATAACACTTAACGATACAATCTTGAGAGCTTAGTGTCAGTACTGATAGAAAGAGTCCATGTTGATAATGGCAATGTAGAAATAGAGAGTAAAATCTTTTGTTTATTCCCCTGCCTCTTTGTGGATCATTACAATGGTTCTTTGGAGGCACATACCATATTTATGCATTCCCCAATGATATTTAAACTAAACCGTGGCTTTTCTCTATATTTAGTGAGTGTATAGAAGAATAATTGAAAATAATGGTCTTTATTTTCATAGAGAAAGGTGCACACAGAATTATTGATTTTCCCATGAATGTGAAATTGTCTAATAAGCTCTGGCGATACATAGCATGGCACACATGTTTCTTCATGTACAAGTCATTCTCTTTTTCAAGGAAAAATGATATTGGATTGTTTAATTTCTTATTGGCTTAGTCCTGCACTAATAAGCTGAGAACATCTGATCTACTGAGAACCAGTATGATGCTATGCAAGCCCAGAGATGTTCCTTTAAGGAGTCTGTAGCTCAGCATAGACACGTTCAGAAAATGGATATTAGGGACTCAACAAAATTTGAGTTCACACCTTTCTGTAGGCTTAGTACTCTTTTTAAACAATGAAACAAAACTTTTAGAACATCATGCTCTGCCTGCAGACCACTGTAGGATTATTTGGTAATATTTATATATTAACCACATTGTTTCAGTTTTCTGCTTATGAGGTCTTATATCTTTGTTTTCTATGCCTGAGCATACCTCAACCCCACTTTTTTCCACAATGTGTGTGGAAGATCTTTATCAGAAGGTGATACTGATTCTGACTCCTTTTATTTCTCTTAGGGCAGGTATGATAGGCCATGGTGAGATGTGCTCATGGCTCCATTACTGCATTTGAGGCTATTAAAATGGACATGTCCTGCTGAGTTTTTTTAATAGCATCTTTCATGGCAAGGAAACACATTTGTGGACAAATAGTCTCACAGAAACCTTGTAAATATTACTAATTAAGGGAAACTTGCTTTCAGATCTTGATGTGCTTGAATTAAAAAACTGCCACAAACTGGTTTTTTTTCTATCATTGTTTTCCTGAAAAAAAAAAAAGGAAGAAAGAAAGATAAGAAGAAAGAGAAAGAAAGATTAAAAGTGGGGTAAGGATTAAAGGGCTTGCAGGACTATAAAATGGCAAATGACAAAGTTTACTGTTACACTGGGTAGCATGAACTAAAGGAGCATATCAATTCAGTTGAGCTAAGTTAGTGTGTTTTGACAGATTTAATATTTCAGGTCAATATATTGGACCATGAGATCTGAGTATCCATCTAAAAGCTGTAAGGCAGCCAAAAGTTATATCAACTTTGCTGGTGATATTTCATTGTTATTTGAGCAGAACAATTACAGGGTTACAAAGATAAATTACTAAGAATTCTTATATTAAACTCTTCTCTGTTTGGCCATGTGGCATGTACTTTTGATTTGTGTGATATGGTTTCTTTCCTCAGGAACCCTACAAAGGGGTACCAATGAGCTTGACAGAAGGTGATGGTAATCTACTCCAACAAATCTCCCTAGCAGTGATGGGGATGGCTTGGAGTCTTTTGAGTGTAGTGTTGACATAGACATCAATAAAATCAGATATACCAAATTTCTTGCTGCATTCTCAAACAGATGAAATAAAAAGATGGGGTCTGGCACTCATTGTGTATTTAGTTGAATCAATATCTTACTAAGAAGCTTCCATACATTTGTTACTTAATTTAAGTATGATTGTGATTAAGTTAAAATCAACTGATACAAAGTCTCCCAAGGGTTGAGAATATCTGATGTATGAAAAAGAACAAACATCTATGAATTTCTATTGATCTTAGAAAGTGTCCTTAGAGCATTCTATAAGAGAAGAAATTGAAACTCAGAGAGTCTAAGTAACTTTCTCTAGGTTGTATTGCTAATGCTACTGTTTATGGCTATAATTTTCAATAATTGTAGCTAATTATTAAATTCAATAATCATTCTAATTAGATAGGCACTTTTATGTACTGTTCTTGTGAGATAGTGGGGAGATAAGATTACTTTGTTTTAGAATGCGAAAAACTTTGCTTTTTAATTTATTTTCCTTTTGCGGATAAGATGATAATAGGATTCTGTTCTGAAAGATTCTATGGTCTAGAGATTTATAATGAAGATATATTTACATTAATGTGGCCATCTATCAAGCAGTAAGTCGTTCATGGTGATGCTCATCAGGTAGTGTGCAAGCATGGCTAACATATGACCTGTTTTCTATCATGCAGCACATTGACAGAATCATCTGGAAAAATAAATTCAGAGTCTAAAAATTTGGTTAGAAGACAGAGAGAGCGTTACAGTACATGACAGATTGGCACTTTGGTTCAAGCAGGAGATTGATTGACCTATAGATTTTGCTCAAAACATTAATGTACAATGCTGCAGGCAGAGAGAAGCATTAAGTTATCAAGATGGATAGGCAGGGAGTACTTATTTTCCTTGGTCCTACTTTCTTCAAGATAAATGTAGTAGTGGAGAGGCAAAAAGAACAGTGGGCATTGAGCAGTTCCAGAAAGTTGAATTTGTCAGCCTTTAGCTAACAACATACAGGGTGACTTCTTAAACTCTTTTCTTTTCTCTGCACCCAAAAATACAGTCTATGCTAACTTTATTAGCATTGTTTTTCCTTATAGCATAGATAATTGACTGATTTTTAAAAACATACTCCTATCTCCATCACTATTTAATATTTGGTTAGTTCTCCTTCCATTATAACCAGTTAACAGTTTTTTAAAAAAATTGTTTGACTCTATCAGGGAGAGTCAGTGATTACTTGGACTCAAATTCAGTGGTCAGTAAATTCTACCCAGATTTAGGGTTATTTTGAGAATACCTCAGTAAATACAATATTAATATATTTATAACTATATTAACTAAGTTGTTGAATTAAATATATTCATATAAATTATGTAAAAGTATTTAAATATAAATCACTATCTACTAGAGACTAGATCTGGTGTCATATTTCCTCTGCAAACACCTTGGTCTTTTCTCAGTTATCCATTGTCACACCAATGCTGAATATCAAAGCACTCTGAACTGAGTGGCTTAAAACAACTGATTGAAATTCTTGCTCATGAATCTATGGATAATCTGGACTTTTCTCCTGGTCTGATTTGAGCTCGTTCATATAATAGCAGTCAGCTAGAGGTCAGGTAGGTCAGAAGGGCATTACCTATCTCAGTGGGCTAAAATAAGGGTGTTGATGGGGTTGTATTTCTGAATTTTTTAGGGGAAGGTTTGCTTGCTCTCCTAAAGGGGAAAGTTTCCCTTACTCATTCAGATTATCGCAAAATTCAGTTCCTTGTGATTATAGAATTAAGACTCCCATTTTCTTACAAACTGTTTGATAATGGCTGTTCCCAGCTTCTAGAAACCATGCACATTGTTTGGCTTCTGGCTCCTTTTTTCTTCATTTTCAAAGCCATTAATAGCAAGTCAAGTTCTCTCACATCACATCTCTCTGACACAGTCAAAGATGTTTCTCTGGAACAGGGAGAAGATGGCGGAGGAGAAGGACGCTCGCAGGTCACCCTCTCCCACAAATACACCAAGACCCACATCTACAGACCCACTCAGCCAACCAGAGCACCTGTGGAACTCCGACAGAACATCGCCCTCTTCAAAAGATAAAGACGCCAAAAATCTGGTAGGAGAAAAGGAAAAAAGAAAGAACAAAAGGCAAAGCAGCGCGGGACGGGTCCCGCGTGGAGGGAGCGGCAAAGGAGGACTGGCGCTCGCTCGCTGGGTCTCCCCTCTCCAACTGAGAGGCCAGCGGGACGGAGGGGGAACCTCCGAGGCTCAGATCTGTACAGAGCAGCCCTTGACTAACAGAACTAAGTTAAACGGGCACAGAGCGTCCCCCCGACACCCAGCCTGAGACGCGGGCCGGCAGCCACGGGCAGGGCCAGGCTGCACAAGCCGGGAGGAGGACGGAAGTGGCTGCACGGAGGCAGCCCCGGGGGAACGCAAGGGGCTGCGCATCGTGGCTGTGGGTGCACAGGGCAGAACAACCTGGGCCCTCCATAAAACAGCAAGGTTGATGTGCTGTCGGGGGAAGGGTGCACACCCCCATCTCTGAAAACCCGCGGAAAGTTTTCGGGGGAAGAGAGGCGGGGCTCAGGCACAGCCGCCATATCCTCCGCGCTGAGCACTCAGGCGGGGGCGGGGGCGAAACCTGCATCCGCACCGAAGGGCTTGGCAGCCTCAGAGGCCAGACTGAGACTGGCCTGCAGCCCGGGGCAGATAGGATCCTTCCATCCTGGTCCCTCAGAGAACTTGCTCCGCAAAGACAAACAAGGAGCTGGGTTTTGGCTTGGAGCAGGGACAAGGCTGTCCCTCGGTCTTCCCCGAGCCCACCCGCGGAGGGCCGACCAGGGCGGAGCGCCGACCAGGGCGGAGCGCCGACCAGGCGGAGCGCGCAGCCGCACAGAGCAGCGGAGCTACCGGCAGCGGCGCAGGTAGAGCGAGAGTGGCCCCCCGCCTTTCGGGCAGAAACACAGCCCCTGACCGAGGTGCTGGGAGGGGGCACGACCCGCCCTCCTACCTGGCCAGTCTGCAACATCTGACTGCGGCATCCGGAGGGGCAGCGACCCGCTCGCCCACAGCAGAGAGCTGCACCTGACCCAGTGTTAAGAGGAGGAGCTATCTGCTTGCCGACAGGTGCTGGGAGCAGCACAGAAGAGGGCGCCAACGGAGGGCCTCTGAAAACAGCAAGCTGAGCTTCCAAAACAGGACGAAGACAGAAAGACTTCACATTAAAAGCACACAGACTCCAGGAGAACACCGACAACCCCCCCCTTTTTTTTTTAAAAATCTGTTTTTACCTGTTCTATTTTCTATTACTCTCTTAATCTTTACTTCTTAATTCATTTCTATTTCTCTTGGGTTTTGATGTCCTGCTATTGATTAGACACAGGTTTCAAATACATCTATTCATCTCCCCCCCCCTTTTTTTGTAAAGGTTTCAAAAGGACGTCTCAACCCGATTAATACTCTGCTTCAACTCACTCTTCTATTATTCATTATACACTGTTTTCAAACCCTCTTTCTCCCTTCTTTTAAAATTCTTTCTCTCTCTCTCTTATTTTTTTTTTTCCTAAGTTCTGTTCCTAAATAGACATCAGATAGATAAAATCCTTAAGGACCAAAATAAACAACTGATACTCCATAAACCACAGTGCCAAAGAGGTATGAGCAAGATGAAGAAGCAGGAAAACCTTTCCCAATTAAAAGAACAAGAGAAATCCCCTGAAAGAAAGATCAACGAAATAGACATCGATAGCCTACTAGATCAAGATTTCAAAAAAGGAGTGATCGAATTGCTGAAGGAATTAAAAGAGATAGTGTTTAGAGATATAAAATATGTCAAAAATGAAATTGAAGCTATAAAGAAGAGCCAAGTAGAATGGGTAAACTCATTGACAGAGATGAGGAATGATCTAATAGCTGTGCAAAGCCGACTAGATAATGCAGAGGAATGAACTAGTGATCTAGAAGACAGGGCAATAGAAAGCACCCATTCAGAAGAACTACAAGGGAAGCAAATAAAAAATAATGAAAATAGCATAAGGGACCTATGGGATAATATAAAGCGTCCCAATCTTCGCATAATAGGGGTCCATGAAGGAGAAGAAAGATCAAAGGGGATTGAAAAGGTTTTTGAAGAAATCATGACTGAAAACTTCCCAAACTTAAAGAAGGAATCAGATATCCAAGTACAGGAAGCTCAGAGGGTCCCAAACAGGAAGAACCCAAATAGACCCACACCAAGACATATCATAATCAAGATGGCCAGAGTCAAGGATAAAGAAATGATTCTAAAGGCAGCAAGAGAAAAGCAAAGAGTAAGTTACAAGGGAACCCCCATAAGGCTCTCAGCTGATTTCTCTACACAAACACTACAGGCCAGAAGGGAGTGGCAAGATATATTCAAAGCCCTGAATGAAAAAAAGATGCAGCCTAGGATCCTTTATCCAGCAAGGCTATCCTTGAGGATAGAAGGAGAAATAAAGAGTTTCACAGACAAAAAAAAAGCTGCAGGAGTTTAGCAACACTAAACCCATGCTAAAAGAAATATTGAAAGGGCTATTCTAAATAGAAAAGCAGCAGGATGCTACAGAAATGAGAAACACACAACTGGAAAGGTGATAACTCATGAATTACAAATAAAGTAAACATGAAATTATAAAAGAAGACATACAAATCACTGAGAGTGGGAGAGGGAGGCAGGGAAATATAGAATATTTTTTTCTTTCTTTTTAAAATTTTTTTAACAGTAGGATGGGTTTGAGATCATGTTTCTATCAGTTTAATAAAAACAGTTATAGTAATGGGTTGATAGATTTACAAAAAAGGGTAACCACAAGCCAAAAATTTACAAAGGAGTCACAAAAATTAAATAAAATCCATGATAATACAAAGGAAAATTACCAAACCACAAAAGGAAGAAGAAAGGAACAAAGAGGATATACCAATTCAACTGCAAAGATAAGTTCAAAATGGCAATAAACACACATCTATCATTAATTACTGTAAATGTTAATGGACTAAATGCTCCAGTCAAAAGACACAGAGTGGCAGACTGGATAATAAAGCAAGAACCTTCAATATGCTGCATACGAGAGACCCACTTTAGGGAGAAGGACACATATAGATTGAGTGTGAAAGGATGGAAAAGGATATTCCACGCAAACGGAAAAGCCAAAAAAGCAGGTGTTGCAGTACTGATTTCAGACAAAATAGACTTTAAAACAAAGGCCATAAAGAAAGGTAAAGAAGGACATTTTATAATGATTAAAGGAGTGATACAAGATGAGGATATTACACTCGTTAATATATATGCACCCAATATAGGAGCACCTAAGTACATACAAGAAGTACTAACAGAGATAAAGGGGGATATTGATGGGAATACAATCATAGTTGGAGATTTTAACACTGCATTAACATCACTAGACAGATCTTCCAGACAGAAAATAAACAAGGCAACAGAGAAATTAAATACTACAATAGAAAAACTAGATTTGGTGGATATTTTCAGAGCATTACACCCCCCAAAAATAGGATATACATTCTTTTCAAGTGCACATGGAACATTTTCCAGGATCGATCATGTACTTGGGCACAAAAGAAACCTCAACAATTTTAAGAAGATAGAAATTATCTCAAGCATCTTTACTGACCACAATGCCATGAAACTGGAAATCAACAACAGAGAAACAAAGGAGAAAAAAAGGAAAGCATGGAGATTAAACAATATGTTATTGAAAAAACAATGGATCAATGAGGAAATCAAAGCTGAAATTAAAAAATACCTTGAGACAAATGATAATGAAAGCACAACCACTCAAAACCTATGGGACACAGCAAAGGCAGTGCTAAGAGGGAAGTTTATAGCGATACAGGCCTTCCTCAAAAAAGAAGAACAATCTCAAATAAACAATTTAACCCACCACCTGAATGAATTAGAAAAAGAAGAACAAAAAGCCCCAAAAAGCAGCAGAAGGAAGGAAATAATAAAGATCAGAGGGGAATTAAATACAATAGAGATTAACAAGACCATAGAAAAAATCAACCAAACCAAAAGCTGTTTTTTTGAAAAAGTAAATAAAATCGACAAACCTCTGGCCAAACTCACAAAGAAGAAAAAAGAGAGAGCACAAATTAGCAAAATAAGAAAGAAAAATGGAGAAATTACAACAAACAAAATAGAAATACAGAATATCATACGAGAATATTATGAAAAACTATATGGAACCAAACTGGATAACCTAGAGGAGATGGACAAGTTTCTGGAAACATACTGTCCACCAAAACTGAATCAAGAAGAATCTGAATGCTTGAACAATCCGATCACTAGAAAGGAAATAGAAATAGCAATTAAAAACCTCCCTACAAATAAAAGTCCAGGACCGGACGGCTTCACTGGGGAATTCTATCAAACATACAAAGAAGAACTCATACCAGTCCTTCTCAAACTCTTCCAGACAATTGAAAAGGAGGGAATACTCCCAAACTCATTCTATGAAGCCACCATCACCCTGATACCAAAACCAGGCAAAGACACTACAAAAAAAGAGAATTATAGGCCAATATCACTGGTGAACATAGACGCCAAAATCCTCACCAAAATTTTAGCAAATAGAATCCAACAACACATAAAAAAGATTATACATCATGACCAAGTGGGGTTCATCCCAGGGACACAAGGCTGGTTCAACATACACAAATCAATCAGTGTAATACATCACATCAACAAGAGAAAGGACAAAAACCACATGATCATCTCAATCGATGCAGAAAAAGCATTTGATAAAATTCAACACCCATTTATGATAAAAACTCTCACCAAAGTGGGTATAGAGGGAACATATCTCAACATAATAAAAGCTATATATGACAAACCTACAGCCAGCATAGTACTCAACGGTGAAAAACTCAAAAGCTTCCCACTAAAATCTGGGACAAGACAAGGATGACCACTATCAGCACTCCTATTCAACATAGTCCTGGAAGTCCTAGCCACAGCAGCCAGGCAAGAGAAAGAAATAAAAGGGATCCAAATTGGAAAAGAAGAGGTAAAAGTGTCATTATATGCTGATGACATGTTACTATATATAGAAAACCCTAAAAGGTCCACACAAAAGCTACTAGAGCTGATTGAAGAATTCAGCAAGGTAGCAGGTTACAAAATTAACGTTCAAAAATCAGTTGCATTTCTTTACACTAATGATAAATCAACAGAAGAAGAAAGTAAAGAAACAATCCCCTTTAAAATAGCACCCAAAGTAATAAAATATCTGGGAATAAATCTAACCAAGGAGGTGAAAGAATTATACACAGAAAACTATAAACCATTGATGAAGGAAATTAAAGAAGACTTTAAAAAATGGAAAGATATTCCATGCTCTTGGATTGGAAGAATCAATATTGTTAAAATGGTCACACTGCCCAAGGCAATCTACAGATTTAATGCAATCCCTATCCAATTACCCAGGACATATTTCACAGAACTAGAAAAAATCATAATAAAATTCATATGGAACCATCAAAGACCTAGAATTGCCAAAGCATTACTGAAGAGAAAGAAAGAGGCTGGAGGAATAATTCTCCCAGACTTCAGACAACACTATAGAGCTACAGTCATCAAGACAGCATGGTATTGGTACCAAAACAGACATATAGACCAATGGAACAGAATAGAGAGCCCAGAAATGAACCCACAAACTTTTGGTCAACTCATCTTTGACAAAGGAGGCAAGAATATACAATGGAATAAAGACAGTCTCTTCAGCAAATGGTGTTGGGAAAACTGGACAGCAGCATGTAAAACAATGAAGCTAGAACAGTCCCTTACACCATATACAAAAATCAACTCAAAATGGATTAAAGACTTAAACATAAGACAAGATAACAATAAGCCTCCTAGAGGAAAACATAGGCAAAACATTATCTGACATACATTTAAAAAATTTTCTCCTAGAAGAAATGAAAGCAAGAATAAACAAATGGGACCTAATGAAACTTACAAGCTTCTGCACAGCAAAGGAAACCAGAAATAAAACAAGAAGAAAACCTACGGAATGGGAGAAAATTTTTGCAAGTGAAACCGACAAAGGCTTGATCTCCAGAATATATAAGCAGCTCATACGACTCAATAAGAAAAAAATAAACAACCCAATCCAAAAATGGGCAGAAGACCTAAACAAGCAATTCTCCAAGGAAGACATACAAATGATCAAAAAGCACATGAAAAAATGCTCAATATCACTAATTATCAGAGAAATGCAAATCAAAACTACAATGAGGTATCACCTCACACCAGTCAGAATGGCTGTCATTCAAAAATCCACAAATGACAAATGCTGGAGAGGCTGTGGAGAAAGGGGAACCCTCCTACACTGCTGGTGGGAATGCAGTTTGGTGCAGCTACTATGGAAAACAGTGTGGAGATTCCTCAAAAGGCTAGGAATAGACTTACCATATGACCCAGGAATCCCACTCCTGGGCTTGTATCCAGAAGGAAATCTACTTCAGGATGACACCTGCACCCCAATGTTCATAGCAGCACTATTTACAATAGCCAAAACATGGAAACAGCCTAAATGTCCATCAACAGGTGACTGGATAAAGAAGAAGTGGTATATTTATACATTGGAATACTACTCAGCCATAAAAACCAACAACATAATGCCATTTGCAGCAACATGGATGCTCCTGGAGAATGTCATTCTAAGTGAAGTAAGCCAGAAAGAGAAAGAAAAACACCATATGAGATCGCTCATATGTGGAATCTAAAAAACAAAAACAAAAACAAACCAACAAACAAAAACAAAGCGTAAATAAAGGACAGAAATAGACTCACAGACAGAGAATACAGACTTGTGGTTACCAGGGGGGTGGAGGGTGGGAAGGGATAGACTGGGATTTCAAAATTGTAGAATAGACTACACTGTATAGCACAGGGAAATATACACAAAACGTTATGATAACTCACAGAGAAAAAAATGTGACAATGAGTGTGTATATGTCCATGAATAACTGAAAAATTGTGCTGAACGCTGGAATTTGACACAACATTGTAAAATGATTATAAATCAATAAAAAATGTTAAAAAAAAAGAAAAAAAAATATTTTGTCCCTTTGACAATTACTCATATCCCAGACTGAAGCTGAAGTTTGAACTAATGTTTTGATGCAGAATGATAAACATTCACTGTTTGCATATTTTATTGATCTTTAGGAGTAGCAGATAAAGATTTTAAACTCGGCAAAATAAGGAAGTTTAACTGGACACCAAACTTCTGTTTCAATGTATTTCTATCCTCATTCTCTTATAATTCTTAATTTG